>NC_142794.1:61265253-61299161 GCF_049724085.1 Artemia sp. Qi Xiang Cuo
GAAAATGTAGCTGCCCCCCATTGTTTTTTGTGTGGGTTCCATTGTAACTGAATCCCCGTCTAACTGAACCCCAAGCAAGTGAATCCCCATGCATTTGACCCTTTGTGCAAGTTAGACCTCTTTAACTGAACCCCTGTATAACCGAAACCCTGTACAACTGAACCCCCCGTTTTTATTTATTTAATTATGTAAAAGATCAAAAGTCTGTCTCATCATTAACTCCCTACTCTTTATTTTGAAGCTGGCTTTTTTTTTCCAATTTTTTAAAGAAAATATGTTATGATGTTTAAACGTGATCCATACTGTTTTTGAAACATCTTTTATATTTTTACTCAACCCTATAAAAATAAAACAATACCAAACTGTACCCCCTTTAACTGAATCCCTCGTGCAAGTCAACCCCCCCTGCAACCCATAAGTTCTCGTAGGCCCCTGGTCTAATTTGGCTTTTGTGCGTGCCCCCATTGTTTTTTTTTGTGTGGGTGCCATTGTACCTGAATCCCCATGTAACTGAACAGTCAGCAATTTACTCCTTCTGTAACTGAACCTTGATGCACGTGAAACCGCGTTAATTGAGCCTCTGTATACCCAACAACCTGTGCACCTGAATGCCCCTTTTCTAATGACGGCTCGGGCGCCTGAACCTGAGTTCACCTCAACTCGCTGTAGCTAAACCCCGGGTACCTGTACCCCTGGAACGGAACTCTCTGGCCCGTCCACTCATCCTGCCCCCTCGGAGGTCACAGCGCCCCGTGGGCTCATTTGGGTTGTGTGTGTGCCGCCATTGTTTTTTTGTGTGGTTTCCATTGTAACTGAATCCACGTGTAACTGAGCCCCCAGCAATTTAATCCTCCTGTCACAGAACCTTGATGTAAGTGAAACCTCGTTAAATGAACCTCTGGCTAGCTAACACCCTGTAAACCTGAATCCCCCCGGTGGACTGACGGCTCATGCTACTGAACCCTCGTGCACCTCACCCCAATTTAACTAAACCCCGTGTAACTGTACCCCTTTTAACTGAATCCCTCGTGCAAGTCAACCCCCTCTACAAACCATGATTTCTCGTCGGCTACTGGGAGAATTTGGGGGTAGTGTGTGCCCCCCTTGTTTTTTGTGTGGGTTTCATAGTAACTAAACCCCCGTGTAACTGAACCTCAAGCAAGTGATTCCCCATGCATCTGAACCTTCGTGCAAGCGACACCTCTTAAACTGAACCCCTGTTTAACCAAAACCCTGTACAACTGAACCCCTCGTGTTTATTTATTTAATTATTTAAAATATAAAAATTCTGTCTAATAATTAAATACTTAATCGTTATTGTGAATTTTGCTTTTTTTTAAAATTTTTTAAATAAAATATTTTATGATGTTTAAAATTGCTCATTACTTTATTTTAAAAATCTTTTATATTTTTATTCAACCCAATTTAACTAAACCCCTGTGTAACTGTTCCCCCTTTAACTGAACCCCTCGTGCAAGTCAACCCCCCCTGCCACTCATGATTTCTCGTAGGCCACTGGGCTAATTTGGCTTTTGTGTGTGCCTCCCATTGTTTTTGTGTGGGTTCCATTGTAACTGAATCCCCGTTTAAGTGAGCACTAAGCTATTTAATTCCCGTTCATCTGAACCTTCGTGCAATTTAGCCCTCTTTATCTGAACTCCTTTCTACCCGCACCCCTGTACAACTTAACCCCCCCCCCCGTTTTTATTTTTTTAATTATGTAAAAGATCAAAAGTCTGTCTCATCCTTAACTCCTTACTCTTTATTGTTAAGTTGGCTTTTTTTTCCACATTTTATATGAATATCTTTTATGAGTTTTAATCTTTCTCATTACTTTATTCGAAAAATCTTTTTTAATCGTTTAATTATATTTCAAGAGACTGGAAAGTATTTAGGAAATAGTCGACTCAAAATCCATACCCGATCAGAAATTACCGTAAGTTGAGTGAATAAATCCCATATTCATTTGCAATTTTTCTTTAAAAATTTAAGAAAAACATATGAACAGATGATTCCCTGTAAAAAGTGTAGCAATTGACCTCCTGGAAAATTCCCTCCCCATGGAAAATTGTCCTTGTGGAAAATCCCCTGCAGTGAACTCAAAATTTGGTACTTACGTGTTACCCCCGACAACACTCAATAAATGAAGTTAAGTTAATCCTAATCGAATATCCTAAAACATGATGAAAATATAATACTTTAGTAACCAAAACATTCAAACGCTACCAAAGAGACACACGTAGCCCAAAGAGACACACATCATCCCTAACTCTCCAAAACATCGATTGCGTCTTTTACAGTGCATAACCACCCTCTATTCTCCAATTTACAAATCCCAGGACTCCTTTTTTTTGCAAATGTTAATCAAACGTTTCCGATTCGTCGTTAGGTATTTTTCAAATTTATAACAAATTACCTCAGTTAACAGCTCCTTTGGGGTTACCTTAACTGTTAATCAGTTTAATCCTTTCTTTTTTTTCTCCACTGATACAATCAATCACTAATTAATATCATTCATTGTCTAAGTAAATTAAGTTATCTCCTGCCCTACAGAAATGAGGGGACAAACCAAATTTTTTGTCTGCTTTTCAAAATGATCGTATTTGGAAATCTGTCATTTAACACTAAGAAGTAAATTGAGTAATCCCTTTTCGCAATAGCAATAGGCTTAGCAGCGATTAAATCTCATTGTCGGCAACAAGTCAATCAGATCAGAGTTGTTCAAATGGAATATCTTTTCGCAAATTGAGTTAGCTTCTATTTTTCCCGTGAAACTTGTAGCAATTCACCTCCTGGAAAATTCCCTCCCCATGGAAAATTCTCCTTGTGGAAAATCCCCTGCAGTGAACTCAAAATTTGGTACTTACGTGTTACCTCCGACAACACTCAAGGAATGAAGTTAAGTTAATCCTAATCGAATATCCTAAAACATGATGAAAATATAATACTTTAGTAACCGAAATATTCAAATGCTCCCAAAGAGACACACATAGCCTAAGGAGACATACACAACCCCTAACTCACCAAAACATCTCGTGTTTATTTTACAGTGCATAAACACACTCTATTCTCCATGCCGCAAATCCCAGGACTCCTTTTTTTTGAAAAATTTAATCGAACGTTTACAAGTCATTGATATGCATTTTTCTAATTCAAAAACAATTCCAGCAGTCAACAGTTCCTTTTGGGCTACCTTAACTATTAATCAGTTTAATCCTTTTTTTTTTCTCAAATGATACAATCAATCACTAATTAATATCGTTAATAGTATGAGTAAATTAATTTATATCCTGCCCTACAGAAATTAGGGGACAAACCAATTTTTTTTGTCTGCTTTTCAAAATGATTGTATTTGGAAATCTGTCATTTAACACTAAGAAGTAAATTGAGTAACCCTTTTCGCAATAAAAATGGACTTAGCAGAGATTAAATCTCATTGTCAGCAACAATTCAATCAGATCAGAGTTGTTTAAATGGAATATCTTTTCTCAAATTGAGTTGTTTTCTATTTCATAGACAAAATATTTGAATTCATTTTATTCAAATCACCTATCAATTCAGATAGCTATGGCTAAGTTTGCTAAAAGACCAGTTATTTTCTTGCAAAAACACACAAAATCAGAAAAAATAACTGAACCCTCCATGTAACTGAACCCCTGTGTAACCGAAACCCCGTACAACTGAACCCACCATATAACTGAACCCCTGTATAACCGAAACCCGGTACAACTGAATCTCCGTGCGACTCGACCTCATTTAATTAATCCCCGTGTAACTGAATCTGCATGTAACTGAACCCTCATGCAACTCAACTCCCTCAAAACAATTTTCAGCCATTTCTTGTTAATTTTTTTTATTTCTAAAACTATATAAAACTGACAGCAATGAGCAAAAACAAACACACTTTTTGATCATTTCTTGTTACAATTATCCATTCGCTAATTACCCCTTTTTTTTCTCCACCTTCAAATGTTCTTTAAGTCATTGTCCAGTTAACACTAAAAATAAATAAATAAACATGTATCCATGAGTTTGACTTCCCAAAAATCGATGTCACAATAGAAAACCCGTCTCTTTGAAAGGTGTAATGACCTGTAGAAATCTTTACCTATCAGAAAAACCTGTTCTCTTTGAAAGGGTGTAATGCCCCTGTAGAATAGGACTACCAGAAAAACCTGTTTGGTACGGGGGCGTCGTAGAAATGGTAGTTCCTACTCTACTGACGGGCCGGGAACTATCAAATATTATTGACCAGATATAAAGTGATACAATAGATGTGGAACTTATGATAGAACTGGGGACTAGTTACAATATAACTGGTTCAACATTATTCAAGGACCTACCACATAAGCCATGGCAGTTCCTTGTAGGCTACTAACATTCATTAGAGGACCTAAAATAAACAAAGAAACTCACATGTGGCCAAGCACGAGCTTCTCGTAATTTTCAAGAAGATATGGCAGGTCAACAATCCAGCGCGAATCTTTGAGCAGTTCCGATTGTAGATTTCGTCCAGAAGTGATATTTTTCATCGACTCAAAGAGTTCAGTAGGGGGGTTTGCAGAACTTAAACTTGATCCTTTTCCAAAACTTGACTATTTTAGAATTAGGTCTAACACCAAATGCTGGAACAAATACTTAGGCAAACTTGCCCTACCTCTTGCACGGTAGGCTAAATTCAATTTTTCACGATGGGCCTGAACATTGGGCAAACCCAACCCACGCTCATTTCTCTTTTTCCCCATAGTTGTCAAACATAATTGTTGAATTCACAATTTCCCAGTACATCCAACTTATTCACGCAATTTGTCGAATATCCAACTCTCATGCTAACGCTTTCAAATTATAAACACCAAATAAATCATTTCAATTGCTAAAGCTTCACTAAATCAAAGTCCAACTGACTGCTTTTGAACAAAAGGAAGCGTGAAATATAGCTTAATAATTCAGCATAATTTATGCGCCACATCCATTTGATTCCAAATATTTTAGGCTCTTCGTCGGGTGATAAGCAATTTGAAACGTTGGTATGTAAAGTATTCGAAGGGACTGCAGTCAGCAAGTGTTTTTTTTTATAAAAATATGCTGCAACTGCTTCAATAAAATATTTTTCGCTGCATTTTTAAGTACCAATTACGACAATATTGACTGCAGAGATCTTGCAGGAAAATCCATAATAGGTTTTAGAGTTTTTTCGGGATTTCAGGAAAAATATGTGTCGGCTTTAACATTTTGCTAAATCAAAATGTTCACCTGATTCTATTCTGTTAGAAAAGACTGAGACCGCCTAACTGCTTCAACTTTTAATGTCAGTCTAACTCAAAACGCTTACCATGGGAGAGATAGGAAGGTGGCTTCAAGTATGGTCGCCCCTTAATATACTGAGGTCGTGAGTTTGAGCGTCACCCAGGAAGACATTTCAAATTAATTTTAAATGGATAAACCGGATTACGTAAACCCTGATTACAAACAGGAAAAAGCCTACGGATTTTTCTTTTTTGGAGTAGTAAGAGATGTACCTCAAAGAATCAGGGAGCTAACTAAGTCCAATCTGCACAATGGTTTGCTCTTCTAGTGATCTTCTTTAAATATAACTATCGCTGCAACCCGGATTCTTTACTATAGCATAGATTTATTATCGTTCTTTACTATAAAAAACTCAAACAATCAAGTAGCTAACTAAGTCCAATGTTTGGAATGGTTTGTTATTTCAGTGATCGTCTTTTAATGTAAACTGCTGCAACCCGGATCCACATATATAGTTATGAGAGGCACCGTGAGGTTAGCCACCAGTCTTTTTGGAGGTGTGGGTTAAAATCTTACCCCGGGTATACGATTACGATTTATGTACAAAAATCAAATATCTTTGAAAAGATGCAGTATGAAAAGACATCAAAAATGCAGTTTTTAATTGAACAAAATATTCTCTCTTAGAAATGATTTATTTTAGTTACAAATATTTTTAACCCAATTAATTTTCTTTAAAATGAGCTATTGAACAACTCTCTACAGTTTTCCAGTGCCAAGCTATCTGTGGATAACAAGAAAGAAATAAGAAAAAAATATCCCGTTTAGGCAGAATGCTGTAGTAGCTGCCACTTTTCTTGATTTTCAAACCAATATATATCCCTTGCTGTTCAAGCCAAGGGACAGAAAGTTTCCTATACAGGGGTTTCGGACAAGGCGGTTCTATTGGTGTATTTTTTGTTTTGATCTGACTCCTTTGTTACGAACTATGGTTTTTTATATTTCTTAACATTGGACGTGATCGTCTCTTACTAGGTTCCTAGCTACAGCTGCAACCCGGAAATGCTATACAGTGTTATAGAGAAAGACATTTTCTCGTACAAAATTGATTCTTGTGATTATGTACTTCTTATATTATATTCTTGCCGGAAGATAATCGTGTATAGATATTGCAATAACACTTTACGTTAGATATGGTAATAATCTATACAATTATAGTGCCATTCATCAAGCTAGTACACTAAAATTCAGTTATTTTGTCAAAATTGATTATATTAAAAAAAAAACTATTTTATTTTTAATTACATAACGCACTGGATATAGCAATTTCCTTTAAAATGAACCATTATACAGTTCTATATGATTTTCCAGTACCCAGCTCGCCAAGGGGGAAAAAAACAAGAAAAAGATTCCATATATGCAGTATATTGTGGTTGTAGCCAGTTTTCTTGATTTTCAAGCCAATATACTTTCCGTGTTGTTCAAGCCAAGAGACAGTAAAATTTCTATACAGGGGTTTCGGATAAGACGGTTCTGATAGTGTAATTCCTGTTTTGATCTGACTCTATTTTTCTTAGGAATTATTGGCTATTTTAGTTTTTACTATGGGGCGTGATCGTCTCTTACTAGGTTGCTAGCTACCGCTGCAGCAAAGATTATTTATTATAATCTACCGCTAATTTTACTGTGGTCTAGAGTTCGTTCTTTATTATAATAATTTAATCTGAGAAAATAATAATGAACAAATTATAAAAAAAAACCTAATTGACAAATACCATTTATGATGAACTATATCGGTCTTTTATGTAATAGCAAGAGACGAACCTCAAATAATCAAGTAGCTAAATAAGTCGAATGTATGCAATGGTTTATTATTCTAATGATCGTCATTTAATGTAAAATAGATTATTTCAGTTAGCATGGTCATATCGTTCTTTACTGTAATTATATTTCTTAACATTGGAGGTGATCGTCTCTTACTAGGTTGCTAGCTACCGCTGCAACCCAGATATATTCAACAGTTGAAGTAATTATTCTAGCTGCATTTAACAAATAATTTTTTTGTTAAAACCGCCCAAAAATTACTGCATTTTGCATAATAATGGATAATTTTATAAAAAAAGAAACTAATTGCCAAATACTATGTATGATGAACTATATCGGTCCTCTATGTAATCTCACTAGGCTGCTAGTTACTGCTGCAACTCGGATTCACATATATAGTTATGTGAGGCAGCATGGCCGAGTGGTCAAAGGCGCTGGTTTTAGCCACCAGTCTCTTCGGAGGCGTGGGTTCAAATCTTACCGCTGGGATACGATTATGATTTGTGTACAATAATCAAATATCTTTGAAAAGACTGCAGTATGAAAAGACATAAAAAATACAGTTTTTAGTGTTAAAATTTATTCCGTTTTAGAAATAATTTATTTTAGTACAAAAGGTTTTTAACCCAATTAATTTCCTTTAAAATGAGCCATTGAACAACTCTCTACGATGTTCCAGTGCCAAGATATCTGTGGAAAAGAAAAAGAAAGAAAAAAATATGCCGTTTAGGCAGAATGTTGTAGTAGCTGCCATTTTTCTTGATTTTAAAGCCAATAAATTTCCCTTGCTGTTCAAGCCAAGGAATAGAAAGTTTCCTATACAGGGTTTTCGGACAAGACAGTTCTAAAGGTGCACTTTTTGTTTTTATCTGACTCCTTTCTTAGGAATTATGGGTTTTTATATTTCTCAACATTGGACGTGACTGTCTCTTACACATATAATATAATAATATAACAATAATAATAATTAAAATAATTAAAATTTTCAAGAATTATTCTAGCTTCATTTAACAAACAAATTTTTTCTTAAAACCCCCCATAAATTACTGCATTTTACATAATAATGGATAATTTTATAAAAAAAAACTAATTGGCAAATACCATGTATGATGAACTATATCGGTCCTTTATGTAATACTAGCCTAAAGTATAGTTAAGTGGCTTATAAAATTTAGTATAGGCAAGAGGTTGTTCTTCATTATAATTTTAATGGAAAATTTTAATATATTGACCTTAAAGATAACTGTACTAGCCTATACTCTATAGCTAAGTGGCCTATAAAATTTAGTATAGGCAAGAGGTCGTTCTTTTTTCTATTCAGGAGTTACTTTAGTTTTTACTATGGGGCTTGATCGTATTTTACTAGGTTGCTAGCTTCCGCTGCAACCTGGATTCTTAAAGTTGGACGTGATCGTCGCTTACTAGGTTGCTAGCTACCGCCGCAACCTGGATAATATTTATCATAAACCATTCAGTTAGTATAGACTAAAGTTCGTTCTTTATTATAACAGCTGCAACCCAAATTATGAGAGGCAGCCTGGCCGAGTGGTCCAAGACACTGGTGCTAGCCACCAGTCTCTTCGGAGGTGTGGGTTCAAATCTTACCGCTGGTATACGATTTTGTTTGAAAGACTGCAGTGTGAAAAGACATCAAAAATGCAGTTTTTGGTGGAAAAATTTATTCTCTTTTAGGAATAAGTTATTTTAGTTACTATAGATTTTTAAACCAATTTATTTCCTTTAAAATGAGCTATTGAACAACCCTCTACAATGTTCCAGTGCTAAGCTATCTGTGGAAAAGAAAAAAGAAAAAAAAAATATCCCGTTTAGGCAGAATGTTGTAGTAGCTGCCACTTTTCTTGATTTTCAAGCCAATATATTTCCCTTGCTGTTCAAGCCAAGGGACAGAAAGTTTCCTATACAGGGGTTTCGGAAAAGGCGGTTCTAATGGTGTACTTTTTGTTTTGATCTGAATCCTTTGTTAGGAACTATGGGTTTTTATATTTCTTAAAATTGGACGTGATCGTTTCTTACTAGGTTGCTAGCTACCGCTGCAACCCGGATTGAGAGCTACCGCTGCAACCCAGATTAATATTGGACATGATCGTCTCTTATATTTATATCTGTGGAATTATTAACCTATACTACAATTAAGTGGCGTATAAAATTTAGTATAGGCAAGATGTCGTTCTTTATTATAAAAAAATAGTTTTTAAAGTAGAATCAATTTTGTCAAAAAACTGCATTTTTGATGTATTTTCATGCTGCAGTCTTTTCAAAGATATTTGAATTTTGAACCAATCAAACAGTTCATGGTAATGAACTCTATAGTAAAAATTTAAATAGGCTAGAGGTCGATCTTTACCATACTATAATGCCTTATGTATGATATCCTAATGATCGTCTTTTTGTAATTCTTTATGGTTCCATATGGTCTAGTGGCTAGGATAGTTAACTTTCACTTAACAGGCTCGGGTTCGATTCCCGGTGTGGGAAAATTTTTAACTCTATAATCTTCGAACATTTGAACCTTTTATAATCTATAATGATGTATAATATAAATACTGTAATCTTAACTATAGTGAAGTTGCGTATGCAAGTTAGTATAGGGAAGAGTTCGATCTTTATTATAAAAAGACTGCAGTGTGAAAAGACATCAAAAATGCAGTTTTTGGTGGAAAAATTTATTCTCTTTTAGAAATAATTAATTTTAGTTACTATAGATTTTTAACCCAATTAATTTCCTTTAAAATGAGCTATTGAACAACCCTCTACGATGTTCCAGTGCCAAGCTATCTCTGGATACAAAAAAAGAAAAAAAGAAAAAAGAAAAAATATCCCGTTTGTGGAGAATAACGTGGTTCAAGTCAATTTTCTTGATTTTCAAGACAATATATTTCCCTTGCTGTTCAAGCCAAGGGACAGAAAGTTTCCTATACAGGGGTTTCAGACAAGGCGGTTCTAATGGTGTACTTTTTGTTTTGATCTGACTCCTTTGTTAGGAACTATGGGCTTTTATATTTCTTAACATTGGACGTGATCGTCTCTTACTAGGTTGCTAGCTACCGCTGCAACCCGGATGTAATCTTAAGTATAGTGAAGTTGCGTATGCAAGTTAGTATAGGGAAGAGTTCGATCTTTATTATAAATTCAAGCCAAGGGACAGAAATTTTACTATGCAGGGGTTTCGGACAAGGCGGTTCTAATGGTGTTCTTTTTGTTTTGATCTGATTCTTTTTTTAAGAACTATGGGTTTTTATATTTCTTAACATTGGACGTGATCGTCTCTTACTAGGTTGCTAGCTACCGCTGCAACCCGGATGGCCTTATTATAATTGGTATTGTGAAATAATAATATGCATGTGGTTCTTAAATCATACTTCTTTATGGTCCCATATGGTCTAGTGGCTAGGATAGTTAACTTTCACTTAACAGGCCCGTTTTCGATTCCCGGTGTGGGAAAATTTTTAACTCTATAATCTTCGAACATTCGAACCTTTTATAATTAGAATGATGTATAATATAAATACTGTAATCTTAATTATAGTGAAGTTGCCTATGCAAGTTAGTATAGGGAAGAGTTCGATCTTTATTATAAAGTATGAAAATACATCAAAAATGCAATTTTTTTGACAAAATTGATTCTACTTTAAAAAGTATTTTATTTTTAAATACAAAAGTGACTAGATGTTGCAATTTCCTTTAAAATGAGCTATTATACAGCTCTCTATGATTTTCCAGTGCCCAGCTAGCTGAGCAGAAAAAAAAGCGGAAAGAAAAAATATCCCGTTTGTGGAGAATAACGTGGTAAAAGTCAATTTTCTTGATTTTCAAGCCAATATATTTTCTTTGTTATTCAAGCCAAAGGGCGGTAAGTTTCCTTTATAGAGGATTCGGACAAGGCGGTTCTAATGGTGTACTTTTTGTTTTGATCTGACTCTGTTTTTAGGAGTTGGGGGGTTTTATATTTCTTGACATTGGAGGTGATCGTCTCTTACTAGGTTGCTAGCTACCGCTGCAACCCGGATGTTTATTTACATTCTAGCTAAAATAATGAAGATAATATGAATGAACCACAGTGTTCAGTTTCTTTGGATTTGAGTTCGTTTTTTAACAATAAATACAAACAGGAAAAAGCCTACGGCTTTTTCTTCTTTTAATAAATAGTAAGAGACGAAACTCAAACAATCAAGTAGCTAACTAAGTCCAATGTATGGAATGGCTTGTTATTTCAGTGGTCGTCTTTTAATGTAAAAATATAAATACTGTAATCTTAACTATAGTGAAGTTGCGTATGCAAGTTAGTATAGGGAAGAGTTCGATCTTTATTATAATTATAATTTAAATTCACATATATATTTATTTATGAGAGGCAGCCTGGCCGAGTGGTCCAAGGCACTGGTGTTAGCCACCAGTCTCTACGGAGGCATTTTTAATTTTCCAGACCATTTTATTTTGTTCGAGAATGTCTCTTTGATTTCTAGGGATCGGGGTTTAAAGCAAAATTTTCGTGAAATTTTGGAAATAAAAAAAATTTTATTCAAGAATATTGCTTTGAATTGGTATACAGGTGAATATGGGCTGAACTCTATCTATGATAATTTATTAAAATCTGACAGAGTAAAGTTCAATTCACCCAATGGAGTGGACCTTTGTCCAAATGCTATATCATTGAACGCTAATGAACCGAATCCAAGAAGGTCAAAGAAACTAGCTTTCACCTTTGCTTTGAAAAGAATTAGAGATTTAAACAATATTTAGTGTTATTTGATTTAGTATATAAACTTTTGTTTTAAATTGTTTTATTTTAGTTTTACTACTGATGACGGTCACTGTATATGTGACCGAAATATCTGGTATTTTTGTGAATTTCTATCATCACTGTCTATTAAAAGGATTTTATCCCTATTTGAACTTTTATTTATCGTCATGGAAAGGCAGTGTGGTCTCCGAAATTATCTAGGTTTTTAACCCAATTAATTTCCTTTAAAATGAGCTATTGAACAACCATCTACGATGTTCCAGTGCCAAGCTATCTCTGGATACAAAAAAAAAAGAAAAGAGAAAAAAATATCCCGTTTTGGGAGAATAACGTGGTTAAAGTCAATTTTCTTGATTTTCAAACCAATATATTTCCCTTGCTGTTCAAGCCAAGGGACAGAAAGTTTCCTATACAAGGGTTTCGGACAAGGCGGTTCTAATGGTGTACTTTTTGTTTTGATCTGACTCCTTTTTTTAGGAACTATGGGTTTTTATATTTCTTTACATTGGACGTGATTGTCTCTTACTAGGTTTCTAGCTACCGCTGCAACCCGGATTTTGATCTGACTCTTTTTTTAGGAGTTGGGGGGTTTTATACTTCTTAACATTGGAGGTGATCATCTCTTACTAGGTTGCTAGCTACCGCTGCAACCCGGATTTTAATGATCGTCTTGTAATGAAATATGCAGTTTTTCGCAAAAAAACTGATGCTATTTTAGAAATAATTTGTTTTAATTACAAAAGATTTTTAACCCCGTTAATTTTTTTTAAAATGAGCCATTGAACAACCCTCTACTACGTTCCAGTGCCAAGCTATCTACGGAATTACTAACCTATACTATAATAAAGCGGCGTATAAAATTTAGTATAGGCAAGAAGTCGTTCTTTATTATAAACTAGAATTTCAGAATCTCGATGCAAACTTAAAGAAAGTGCACTTTTAATTGAAAGTCTTAGGAATACACTTCAGTCGACAACAACTGCAATGACTTGTCTGTCCGATGAAATCAGAGAAAAAGAGAAACAGGTACATGTTATTAAACTGATTTTTGAAAAGAAAGCAGACAACTGTGAAAAAATTATTGAAGAGCAGTGTTGTCAGCTGGCATCCTTGGTTTCGTTTGATTCATTATCCTCAACTTCAGTTTTAGTATGACATATAGATTATCTCAGAACAGGCTGGTGTCTGTTTTGGCTGTTCTTATTTCAGTGTGGTTGTGGGTTTGAAACAGTTCAGTGTTAAAGAAGGCCAAGTCCATTTTCGTATATTCTTAAAGTGCCGACATCCAAGCATAGTTGAAACTCAGTATTTGTGCTGATGTCAGGAACTAAAGTTTCAGTTCACTTCTTACAACATCGAAGATGTATCAGCCGTCGGTAAAATAAACTTGATTTCATTTGATAGCAATGATGTACTAAACCCACCAGGTTTCGTGTGATTTATTAGTCTCAACTTCAATTTTAGCATGACATTTAGATTACTTTAACATAAGCTTCTCATGCTTTTCATGTTGCAGTCTTTTCAAAGATATTTGATTTTTGTTACAGTAAAGAATGACATATAGCCAATGTTAATTGGAAAATAAATGGGGATTACGTAATCCGGATTGCAGCGGTAGCTAACAATCCCGGATGCAGCGGTAGCTAGCAATCAGGGTTGCAGCGGTAGCTAGCAACCTAGTATGAGACGATCACATCCAATGTTAAGGAATATAAAAACCCATAGTTCCTAACAAAGGAGTCAGATCAAAACAAAAAGTACACCATTAGAACTACCTTTTCCGAAACCAACCCCTGTATAGGAAATTTTCTGTCCCTTGGCTTGAACACCAAGGGAAACATATTGGCTTGAAAATCAAGAACAGAGCAATCTTCAATGCAGTTACTTGCTCTAATCTGAAGATCGTAAGACAAGGCATTACAAATTGAATCATTACAAAGCGTACATGAGAAATCGCAAAAAATTAAGAGTAAGAAAATATTCTCTGATTCGTCTAATTCAAATTCTTCTAGCAGCGATAGTGATTGTAATTCAAAAAGATATGTAAGCAAGGAATCAAAAGGAGAAAAGGAAAAGAAAAAAATCAAAGGAAAACAGCAAAGAGCAAATGAAGAAGAAAGAATTATTCTCTGAATCGTTTATTTCAAAGTGTTGTGGCAGCGATAGGGATTGTAATTCCAAAAGTCATGTAAGCAAGAAATCAAAAGGAAAAAAGGAAAGGAGACAATCAAAGGAAAAAAGCAAAGATTACATATCGCACATAGACATTACATTACATTACATTACATAGCGTACATAAGAAATCGGAAACGATTAAGAAGAACAAATGATTCGTCTAATTCAGTCTTCGAGCCAGGTCAAAGAAACCCTTTGACCTGGGATTTAAATGATGAAACCGATTCAGAGTCTCTAATGCTCCCCAGGAGGCTATTCTAGAGGGTTACACTATTCCAGGTTTGACGTGCAAGAATATACACATTTTCCTGTGCATTTTGATACTATATTCGAACCTGTTGGCTAAAAATGGAATTATTGTTTTGTAAAAGCTGAATTTTTCGTGATCGCTGCGATAAAGAGCAAACGTCTTTCAAAACTCAATATAGAGTAAGATTATCCAGTTGGCTTTTATCAATTTACTCAAGGTTAAATTTCATTATTAAGGATGACCAAGTCCATTTTTTATATTCTCAAAGTGCCGATACTTAAACATAGCTGAAACTCAGTATTTGTGCTGTTGTCAGGAACTGAAGTTTCAGTTCACTTCTTACAACATCCAAGATATATCAGGCGATGATGTGCAGTAAAGTATATTGGATCTCCTTTGATGGCAACGATGTACTAAACATGGCCGCCCATAAGCTGATTTTTTTAGGGGGGGGAGATTACCTGGTCTACTCAGTGCTTCCAATGCTGTATAGTTGAAATCTCAAAACAAAAATTTTAAAATATAATGTTGTAAAGTGTGTTTTATTGGTATTTGGGTGTAGTTGTAGATGCCTTTATTTCTCCCTTTATAGGGGAGGTAAACTCTGGCCCTAAGGTAAGTAATTTTTTGTAGCGTGCCTTAGGCTATGACCGAACTAATGAGGTGTACCAGCTGGGTATATTCGAGGGACTAAAGATAGATCGTAGAAAGGCTGGCTATAATGCAATACTTTTATTCAGTTAACATATAATAATTCCAGATATAGATATTCTACTGGGACTACTGTCCTAAGTAGACCACAAGTCTCAGAAACTACAATAATATATAATAAGATGAAGACACTTTCAATGATCCGACAGGATTCCAAGCTATTTCTAAAAACAACGGACCAGAGGTCAGTCCGGCATAAAATTAGTAACAGTCTAAAAATCTGCCCCTTCCCATCAAATGTATCTTTTATACATTTTATCAACCACACCGTCATTTAACCAACCCACGTAATAGCTAGGAAGTGGTAATTTCTCAATTTCCCGTTAAAAAGAAACTTTGCAGGATATATTCCTGCCAAGCGGATAAGGTAGCGTCATTCAGCCAAGGGGGCTGGTGCCCCTTCTACCCTCTTATGGGCACCCACGGTACCATACCCACCATGTTTCGTTTGATTTATTATTCTCAACTGCAACGTAAGCCTGACATTTAGATTACTTTAAGTAATCTAACTTCAAATAGATTATTATCCTCCCCTTCAATTTTAGCATAACATTTAGATTACCTTAGAACAGACTGGTCTCTATTTTGGCTGGTCTTACTTCATTCTGGTTGTGGTATTAAACAGTTCAGTATTAAAGAAGGCCAAGTCCATTTTTGTATATTTTTAAAGTAACGATATCCATCTACTACTACTACTAACAACTCACCGCAACACCAAACCACCTGAAGCCCACAAAGCTACGCACGCTCAACTATGCTAGAAGTGAACTGAAACTTTAATTTCTGACAACAGCACAAATACTGAGTTTCAACTATGCTTGGATGTTGGTACTTTAAGAATATACGGAAATGGACTTGGCCTTCTTTAATAATGAACTGTATTAATACCACAACCACACTGAAATAAGACCAATAATTAATTTTAGTTACTATAGATTTTTAACCCAATTAATTTCCTTTAAAATGAGCTATTGAACAACCCTCTACGATGTTCCAGTGCCAAGCTATCTCTGGATACAAAAAAAGAAAAAAAGAAAAAAAGAAAAAAATATCCCGTTTTTGGAGAATAACTTGGTTCAAGTCAATTTTCTTGATTTTCAAGACAATATATTTCCCTTGCTGTTCAAGCCAAGGGACAGAAAGTTTCCTATACAGGGGTTTCCGACAAGGCGGTTCTAATGGTGTACTTTTTGTTTTGATCTGACTCCTTTGTTAGGAACTATGGGCTTTTATATTTCTTAACATTGGACGTGATCGTCTCTTACTAGGTTGCTAGCTACCGCTGCAACCCGGATGGGCTATAGTTTGTCCTTTAATGTAATACCGCTGCAACCCGATTCTTTATTGTAATTATGTAACCCGGATTAAAAAATTATTATCATATCTTATATGTAACTTTTATTTTATAAGTCTTCGATAGTCTAATGGTAAGTATGCTCACTTGTTACCTGGGAGAAGGGGGTTCGATTCCCCGTCAGGGAGAACTTTTAATATGTTGAATTAAAAGCACTATCTTTTCAATTTAAAATTTAAAAAAGAAAGTTGTTTATTTACATTCTAGCTAAAATAATGAAGATAATATGAATGAACCACAGTGTTCAGTTTCTTTGGACTTGAGTTCGTTTTTTAACTATAAATACAAACAGGAAAAAGCCTATGGCTTTTTCTTCTTTTAAATAGTAAGAGACGAAATTCAAACAATCAAGTAGCTAACTAAGTCCAATGTATGGAATGGTTTGTTATTTCAGTGATCGTCTTTTAATGTAAATTTACTATTATAATTTTAACTATATTACTATATAAAAATACTAAACTTTTCAGTTAGTAAAGCCTGAAGTTCATCCTTTATTATAAAATAAATTACAAACAGGAAAAAGCCTACGGCTTTTTCTTCTTTGGAATAGTAAGAGACGATCCTCAAATAATCAGGCAGCTAATTATGTTTATAATTTGTTCTTTAACATAAACTTCATTAATCGGATATTTTAATATATCCTATATGGTCTAGAGGTTGGGATAGCTGTCACCCAGCAGGCTTGAGTTCAATTTCCGTACGGGAAAGTTTTACTTATGATGATTTCTTAAGGAACATAATTAAAATTTCTTAATGTAATAAAAATAATTTGTTTTAATTACAAAAGGTTTTTAACCCAATTAATTTCCTTTAAAATGAGCCATTGAACAACTTTCTACGATGTTCCAGTGCCATGCTATCTGTTGAATTACTAACCTATACTATAATTAAGTGGCGTATAAAATTTAGTTTAGGCAAGAGGTCGTTCTTTATTATAAAAATTTCTTAATGTAATAAAAATAATTTGTTTTAATTACAAAATGTTTTTAACCCCATTAATTTTCTTTAAAATGAGCCATTGAACAACTCTCTACGATGTTCCAGTGCCATGCTATCTGTTGAATTACTAACCTATACTATAATTAAGTGGCGTATAAAATTTAGTATAGGCAAGAGGTCGTTCTTTATTATAATTTAACCCAATTAATTTCCTTTAAAATGAGCTATTGAACAACCCTCTACGATGTTCCAGTGCCAAGCTATCTGTGGAAAAGAAAAAAAAAGAAAAGAGAAAAAAATATCCCGTTTGGGGAGAATAACGTGGTTAAATCAATTTTCTTGATTTTCATGCCAATATATTTCCCTTGCTGTTCAAGCCAAGGGACAGAAAGTTTCTTATACAGGGGTTTCGGACAAGGCGGTTCTAATGGTGTACTTTCTGTTTTGATCTGACTCCTCTGTTAGGAACTATGGGTTTTTATATTTCTTAACATTGGACGTGATCGTCTCTTACTAGGCTGCTAGCTACCGCTGCAACCCGGATTTCTTAATGTAATAAAAATAATTTGTTTTAATTACAAAAGGTTTTTAACCCCATTAGTTTCCTTTAAAATGAGCCATTGAACAACTCTCTACGATGTTCCAGTGCCAAGCTATCTGTTGAATTACTAACCTATACTATAATTACGTGGCGTATAAAATTTAGTATAGGCAAGAGGTCGTTCTTTATTATCAGTTTCTTTGGACTTGAGTTCGTTTTTTAACTATAAATACAAACAGGAAAAAGCCTATGGCTTTTTCTTCTTTTAAATAGTAAGAGACGAAATTCAAACAATCAAGTAGCTAACTAAGTCCAATGTATGGAATGGTTTGTTATTTCAGTGATCGTCGTTTAATGTAAAAATATAAATACTGTAATCTTAATTATATAAGAGACGAAACTCAAACAATCAAGTAGCTAACTAAGTCCAATGTATGGAATGGTTTGTTATTTCAGTGATCGTCTTTTAATGTCAATTTACTAACCTATACTATAGTTAAGTGGCCTATATAATTTAGTATAGGCAAGAGGTCGTTCTTTATTATAATTGCTTTAAAATGAGCCATTAAACAACTTTCTACGATGTTCCAGTGCCAAGCTATCTGTGGAATTACTAACCTATACTATAATTAAGTGACGTATAAAATTTAGTATAGGCAAGAGGTCGTTCTTTATTATAATTTTAATGGAAAATTTTAATATAATGACCTTAAATATAACTGTACTAGACTATACTGTACGTAAGTGGCCTATGAAAATTTAGTATAGGCAAGAGGTCGTTCTTTACTCTATCTTACTAGGTTGCTAGCTACCGCTGCAGCTTGGATTTCAATGAAAATGTCTTGACTTTAAATACAAATGTACAAGCCTATGCTGTAGTTAAGCTGTCTACGTAAGATAATAGAGGGAAGAGTTCGTTCCTTATTATTGTAAAAAGACATCAAAATGCAGTTTTTGGTGGAAAAATTTATTCTCTTTTAGAAATAATTTATTTTAGTTAGTATAGATTTTTAACCCAATTAATTTCCTTTAAAATGAGCTATTGAACAATCCTCTACGATGTTCCAGTGCCAAGCTATCTCTGGATACAAAAGAAAAAAAAAGAAAAAAAAGAAAAAAATATCCCGTTTAGGCAGAATGTTGTAGTAGCTGCCACTTTTCTTGATTTTCAAGTCAATATATTTCCCTTGCTGTTCAAGCCAAGGGACAGAATGTTTCCTATATAGGGGTTTCGGAAAAGGCGGTTCTAATGGTGTACTTTTTGTTTTGATCTGACTCTATTGTTTAAAGAACTATGGCTTTTTATATTTCTTAACATTGGACGTGATCGTCTCTTACTAGGTTGCTAGCTACCGCTGCAACCCGGAAATGTATAATATAAATACTGTAATCTTAACTATAGTGAAGTTGCGTATGCAAGTTAGTATAGGGAAGAGTTCGATCTTTATTATATATACTAGGTTGCTAGCTACCGCTGCAACCCGGAAAATAATAACAAAATTTAATTAGAGTTCGTTCTTTATTGTTATGTTAGCATTGGACGTGATCGTCTCTTATTGTGACAGCTAACTAAGTCATACATATGCAACGGTTTGCTCTTCTAATGATCGTACTTTAATATAAACTAATGGTGTACTTTTTGTTTTGATCTGACTCTTTTTTTAGGAGTTATAGGTTTTTATATTTCTTAACATTGAACGTGATCGTCTCTTACTAGGCTTCTAGCAACCGCTGCAACCCGGATACTGATGATACCTGCTAAATCCCCATTTACAGTATCGATCCTTTATGTTATTTTTGTAAAAAAATGATTCTATTTAAAAAAAAAGTACAAATGGCACTAGATCTAGATATTTCTTTTAAAATTAGCCATTGAATAATTCTCTACGATGTTCCGTGCCAAGCTATCGGTGAAAAAGAATCTTTAATATTAATTTTAATCTTTTTTTTAGTTACTACGGGTTGGAAGTTTGTTCTTTACTGTAATATTATTTCAATGATCGTCTTTTAATGTAACCATTAATTTCCTTTAAAATGAGCCATTAAACAACTCTCTACGATGTTCCAGCGCCAAGCTATCTGTGGAATTACTAACCTATACTATAATTAAGTGGCGTATAAAATTTAGTATAGGCAAAAGGTTGTTCTTTATTATAATTACTACGGGTTGGAAGTTTGTTCTTTACTGTAATGTTATTTCAATGATCGTCTTTTAATGTAGCCATTAATTTCCTTTAAAATGAGCCATTAAACAACTCTCTACGATGTTCCAGTGCCAAGCTATCTGTGGAATTACTAACCTATACTATAATTAAGTGGCGCATAAAATTTAGTATAGGCAAAAGGTCGTTCTTTATTATACTATTTATGATTAATGGTCCCTTGTATAACATACCTTAGAGAAGCAACTTTCTAAAAGTATTTGCTTCAAGTTATTTTGAAACAATAGTTTATTTCAGTTATCATGGGCTAGACGTCGTTCTTTATTATAATTTTTAAATTTTCAAGTTTTTTTTCTGGTTTGAATTAAAAAATGGAAATTATTGTCCAGACAACGTAAATATTTTTGCACTTTGCAGCTAAATAAAATTATTTTGTTTAAAATTTTCAGAAATTATTCTAGTTTCAATTGACAAATAAGATTTTTTTTTCAAGGAATCGAGCAGCTAACTAAGTCCCAATATATACAATGTTATGTTCTTAGAATGATCTCTTTTAATTAGGTTCCTAGCTACCGCTGCAAACCGGAACTATTAAAAAAATATTTTATCTTTAATTACAGAAGGAACTAGATATAGCAAGTTTTACTATTGAGACGAGTCACTCTTACTATACAACATACAGTTCGTTATCACGAACTATTTGCTTTGATGTATCTATTGGTATCAAAATCTCGTTCTTTAGAGTTTCGGTTACTATTGAGACAAGTAGATATTATTACTATAGAGTTCATTACCATGAACTGTTTGATTGCTTCAAAATTCAAATATCTTTGAAAAGACTGCAGTATAAAAATACATCAAAAATGCAATTTTTTTGACAAAATTGATTCTACTTTAAAAAGTATTTTATTTTTAATTACAAAAGTGACTAGATGTAGCAATTTCCTTTAAAATGAGCTATTATACAGCTCTCTATGATTTTCCGGTGCCCAGCTAGCTGACGAGAAAGAAAAAGCGGAAAGAAAAAATATCCCGTTTGTGGAGAATAACGTGGTTAAAGTCAATTTTCTTGATTTTCAAGCCAATATATTTTCTTTGTTATTCAAGCCAAAGGGTGGTAAGTTTCTATTATAGGGGTTTCGGACAAGGCGGTTCTAATGGTGTACTTTTTGTTTTGATCTGAATCTTTTTTTAGGAATTAGGGGTTTTTACATTTCTAAACATTGGACGTGATCGTCTCTTACTAGGTTGCTAGCTACCGCTGCAACCCGGATTTAAATTAAAAAAAGAAACTTGTTTATTTACATTCTAGCTAAAATAATGAAGATAATATGAATGAACCACAGTGTTCAGTTTCTTTGGACTTGAGTTTGTTTTTTAACTATAAATACAAACAGGAAAAAGCCTACGGCTTTTTCTTCTTTTAAATAGTAAGAGAAAAAACTCAAACAATCAAGTAGCTAACGAAGTCCAATGTATGGAATGGTTTGTTATTTCAGTGATCGTCTTTTAATGTAATGCAAGTTAGTATAGGGAAGAGTTCGATCTTTATTAAGACATCAAAAATGCAGTTTTTGGTGGAAAAATTTATTCTCTTTTAGAAATAATTTATTTTAGTTACTATAGATTTTTAACCCAATTAATTTCCTTTAAAATGAGCTATTGAACAACCCTCTACGATGTTCCAGTGCCAAGCTATCTGTGGAAAAGAAAAAAAAGAAAAAAATATCCCGTTTGGGGAGAAAAATGTGGTTAAAGTCAATTTTCGTGATTTTCAAGCCAATATATTTCCCTTGCTGTTCAAGCCAAGGGACAGAAAGTTTCCTATACAGGGGTTTCGGACAAGGCGGTTCTAATGGTGTACTTTTTGTTTTGATCTGACTCCTTTGTTAGGAACTATGGGTTTTTATATTTCTTAACATTGGACGTGATCGTCTCTTACTAGGTTGCTAGCTACCGCTGCAACCCGGATATGGGCTGGAAGTTTGTTCTTTACTGTAATTTCTTTAGGAACATAATTAAAATTTCTTAATGTAATAAAAATAATTTGTTTTAATTACAAAAGGTTTTTAACCCCATTAATTTCCTTTAAAATGAGCCATTGAACAACTCTCTACAATGTTCCAGTGCCAAGCTATCTGTTGAATTACTAACCTATACTATAATAATTAGGTGGCGTATAAAATTTAGTATAGGCAAGATGTCGTTCTTTATTATAAATTTCAGTGATCGTCTTTTAATGTAAAAAAAAATATAAATACTGTAATCTTAACTATAGTAAAGTTGCATATGCAAGTTAGTATAGGGAAGAGTTTGATCTTTATTATATTTTTTAGTAAAAATTGATTCTATTTTAATTTTTTTATTATTATTAAAAAACACAATAGAACTTTTAATTTCCGTTCGAATGAACCATGCCACGACATTCTAGGACCACTGGGTCCATACGATCACCCCTGGAAATAAAAGAAAATAGACAAACCCGCATCCGTGATCTTTCTTCTGGCAAAAAATACCAAATTCCACATTTTTGCAGATAGGACCTTGAGACCTTAACAGTAAGGTTCTCTGATACGCTGAATCTGATGGTGTGATTTTCATTACGATTCTATGACTCTTAGGGGGGGGTTCCCCCCTAAACTTATACATTTAAAATCAGCATGAAATTTCAATTCTTTTGATGTATCTATTGGTATAAAAATTCCGTTTTTTAGAGTTTTGGTTGGTATTGAGACGAGTCGCTTTTTTAATACAATTCGTAACGAGCTGTATAGTAAGAACCGTTTGATTCTAAACTGAAAACTGAAATAACAAAATTTTTTTTTTTTTTGGAAATAAAGAACAAACTCTATAGAGATGTATACTATATGGGTTAAGCAAAAAACATTGGCTTCAGGAGACAAAAAACAAAATTAATTTTAAAATTTTCAGGTATTTTTCTGGCTTGAATTAAAAAATTAGTATTATTTGTTAGACACCATAAATATTTTTACAGATTACATAATACTTTTAGCGAATCTGAACTGAAAAATGAAACAAAAAAAATTATTTTGTTCTTTGGTAATACACGACAACACTAAAGAGATACGTACTTTATAGGTTAAGCCAAGAAAACTTTGATTCCAGGAGACAAAAAACAAAACTAATTTTAAAATTTTCAGGTATTTTTTTAGTTTGAATTAAAAAATTAGTATCATTGGTTTGACAGCATAAATATTTTTTCAGTTTACATAATAGTCTTAGCGACTATGAACAAAAAACTGAAAAAAATCTCATTCTTTTTTCTTTGGAAATATAGGACTATAATATAAAGATTCGTATACTATGGATTAAGCCAGTTTGGTTCCAGGATCGTCTTTTAATGAAATCAAGCCAATATATTTCCCTTGCTGTTGAAGCCAAGGGACTGAAAGTTTCCTATACAGGGGTTTCGGACAAGGCGGTTCTAATGATGTACTTTTGAATTTGATCTGACTCCTTTTTTTTAGGAACTATGGGTTTTTATACTTCTTAACATTGGACGTAATCGTCTCTTATTAGGTTGCTAGCTACCGGTGCAACCCGGATATAGCTCGTTGTTTAATGCAATACTTGTCGAAAGATGAACGTGTATAAATATTGCATTCACTTATTACGTCACATATGGTTATCTTTTAATGTATTATTACAAACAGGAAAAGCCTACGGCTTTTTCTTCTTTGGAATAGTAAGAGACGAACCTCAAAGAATCAGGCAGCTAACTAAGTCCAATATAAGTAATTGTTTGTTCTTCAAATGATCATCTTTTAATTTGGCGTTTCTTACTAGGTTGCTAGCTACCACTTAAACCCGGATTATGTAATAGGTTGCTAGATACCGCTTCAACCTAGATATTCTTATTTCTGCTACTATGGGCTAAGGTTCGTTCTTTCATGTAAAACTAGCAAAAAAATTTTTAAGCCTGATGAAGATTTAACTAATGTGTCAAAAGTAAGGTTGCACGTCGACGATTTTGTCTTGGCCTTATTATAATTGGTATGGTGAAATAATAATATGCATATGGTTCTTAAATCATACTTCTTTATGGTTCCATATGGTCTAGTGGGTAGGATAGTTAACTTTCACTTAACAGGCTCGGGTTCGAATCCCGGTGTGGGAAAATTTTTAACTCTATAATCTTCGAACATTTGAACCTTTTATAATCTATAATGATGTATAATATAAATACTGTAATCTTAACTATAGTGAAGTTGCGTATGCAAGTTAGTATAGGGAAGAGTTCGATCTTTATTATAAATAAACAAACTTTAGCCTAAAGAGTGAGGTATTGACGAAGGGGCGAACCCCCTCATATACGAAATAATTTCTGTTCTTTTTAAGTTTTAAAGTTCCTCCTTACTTTCAGTTAAAGAATTTTCTACCGACATTTTTATTCATCCAAAAAAGTTTATTGGTTAAAATATTTATTAATTTTTATTTTATGATCGTTTTTAAAGGGTGCTGTTATCTATGACACCACCTCCATCTACCCTTTCTCTTCCCCCATGAAAAATTCACTAATGGATTTCTCCTACACCTTAACTCCCACCCCCCAAACCGCCCTACCCCCCCAAAAAAAAATAAAACGTCTGTATAATTACCAATAACCAAAGCTAAATTCAAAAACTGGGTAAAGCACAAAACATGCAGTCCTACCCCCGGGCCTTTGAGGAAGTAAATCCTCCTCAAAGACATAGTTATTAAAATTTTTTTAATTGCTATTGTAATTTAAAACTTTTAATTCGATGGCTGTGGGAAAAAATTAACCTAGGAGGGGGCTTAGTTTTTGTCCAAATCCTTAGGTCACTTTAAAAGGACACTAGAACTTTTAATTCCCATTTGAATGAGACCTCTCCCAATATTCTAGGACCTCTTGATCGATAAAATCATCCCTAAAAAACAAAAAATAAAGACGCTAATTAGCCGTGAGGCATTCTTAACCATCGCAATACCTTTACGCTAATACCTCTTCGCAAAAAAATTCGCAAATCTCGTAAACTAAAGAAGAAATTACATCACTGTTGTTAGCTCCATCATTAATCTCCAATAACATAACTGCACCACTCATTTTTTTTCCTATACTTATCTCCTTGCAAATAAAAACAAGTATATTTTAATTTAGGTATCTTATTAATATGAAGTGTAAAGAAAAATACTACTCTTGTGGAACTCCATCCTCATTTAACTCAACCCCCGGGCACGTGAACCCCCCCGGTAACTGAACCCCGGTATAAGCGAAACCCCCGTGTAACTGTAGCCCCTTTAGCTGAACCCTCGTGCAACTCAACCCCCCCTGCAACTCCTCCCCCACACAACCCTTCAGCCATTTCTTGTAAAATTGACAATACTTTTCAAACATTACTTATGTATTATACAGACCACATCGGCGAGGTAAAGCTAGGTCAAGTCAAAATGTCATTCTATCGTTACTTTTCAATTAAGCTATTGAATACCTTCTAGCAATGTGTCTTGTAAGCGTCAAATCTATTAAGTATCTGATGTAAGCACCCCAGTCTTTAATTACCCGTGAGGCATTCTTAACCATAGCAATACCTTTACGCTAATACCTCTTCACAAAAAAAATTCGCAAATCTCGTAAACTAAAGAAGTAATTACATCACTGTTGTTAGCTCCATCATTAGTCTCCAATAATGTAAATGCACCACTCATTTTTTTCCTCTACTAATATCCTTGCAAATAAAAACTATTCTCTTTTAATTCAATTCTCTTACTAACATGAATTTTAAATAAAACTATTACTCTTGTGGACCTAAAGCTTAATTTAACGCACCCCCCGTGCAACTGAACCCCCCCCCCCCCTTGAAACTGAACCCTTTTATAACCGAAACCCCCGTGTAACTGTACCCCCTTTAAGTGAACCCTCGTGCAACTCAACCCCCCATGCAACTCCTTCCCCGCAAAACACTTCAGCCCTTTCTTTTTAAATTGTCAATACTTTTCAAACGTTCGTTATGTATTATACAGACCACATCGGCGAGGTTAATCTAGTTCAAGTCACAATGTCATTCTATCGTTACTTTTCAATTAAGCTATTGAATACCTTCTAGCAATGTCTCTTGTAAGCGTCATATCTATTAAGTATCTGATGTAAGCACCCCATTCTTTAATTACCCGTGAGGCATTCTTAACCATCGCAATACCTTTACGCTAATACCTCTTCGCAAAAAAAATCGCAAATCTCGTAAACTAAAGAAATAATTACATCACTGTTCTTAGCTCCATCATTAATCTCCAATAATGTAAATGCACCACTCATTTTTTCCTCTAGTAATATCCTTGCAAATAAAAACTATTCTCTTTGAATTCAATTCTCTTACTAATATGAATTGTAAAGAAAACTAAAAAGATACACCAGTTTTTCCGATACGGATCTAACCTAAAAAAAAACAACTTGTATATCATGAAATAGAAATTCAGCTAATTGTGTCAGAAAAAACTTGAACCAAAACAGATTATACCCAACCTGTTTGGTACGGGCGCGTACGCAAAGTATATACCTTCAAGCAAATTCTATATGATATTTCAAATTACTATATCTTCTATAGAATTTTTTTTTATTGATTTTGGCTGCTCTTTTGGATATTATTCGATTTTTCTTTTGGGGATTCATTCCAAATTATAAACTCATAAATACCTAATATCAGCTAAATTATAAACTGCATCTAAAAGCAGTAAGTTTATCAAATTGAAAAATACATGATGAACACTTCACATGAGAATACTTCAATTACAATGAAACAAAAACACTTAATGGTTTATTCGGTATGAAGAAAAATGAAGTGCCAGCTATTTTCTTAGGTAAAAAATGAAAAGCTCATCCGTTTAAAATGTGA
This sequence comes from Artemia sp. Qi Xiang Cuo, assembly GCF_049724085.1. Classification (NCBI taxonomy): domain Eukaryota; kingdom Metazoa; phylum Arthropoda; class Branchiopoda; order Anostraca; family Artemiidae; genus Artemia; species Artemia sp. Qi Xiang Cuo. The sequence goes on from NC_142794.1 coordinate 61,292,091, forward strand.
TTAAATAAAATAATATGCAGACTGAAGTAGCAACAGGAAGATGTTGAGATTTTCTTCCTAGTTCATCCCTTTTAATCCAAGCAAAATGTTAGGAGACCCAGTATCAGTTATTGAGTTTAAGCTTTTATTTCCAAATGCTCACACAAATTACCAAATTTAAGAAAGTCGGAACAATAAGTCGCCTGTGGTCAAAATGCTCAGACTCCTCTTTGATCCCAACCCAGGCTCAAAGCTTCTGCTATGGTCATATACATGGAAATCTCCAAAAAGTTCCTTTTTAAAATAGTTTTCAAACGTAGTTAAGGGCATTTAGCCTGTTTTGCTCTTCTTCAAACATTTGAAAAAAATGTTATAATATTCAAAATGTAACATTTGTTATATTTGTGCATATTTTTGGTCATCATTTGTGGGGTGATTGAATTTTTTAAACCCACTGTGGATACGTAAGGACGTTGTAACATCTAGTACCCTGAGGTCATAAGACTGTCAAAGACTCGTCCTTGAACCTCCCAGATTGAAAGCTTTTATTATGACCTGGCATTTTAATGTAATGAAACTAATTTCAAATGTTCATTTTTTTTTTCATTAAAATCTTTATTATAAATTATTTTTACTATGGGGCGTAATTGTCTTTTACTTGGTTGCTAGCTGCCGCTGCAGCCCGGATAAAAAATCACGAACAGGAAAAAGCCTATGGCTTTTTCTTATTTCGAATAGCAAGAAACGAACTTCAGAGAATCAGGCAGCTAACTAAGTTCAATATGTGCCCTGGTTTGTTCTTTACTAGGTTTCAGCCATCTCTACAGCCATGATACCGATGAAGCTTACATAATCCCTATTTATGATTAATGGTCCCTTGTATAACATACCTTAGAGAAGCAACTTTCTAAAAGTATTTGCTTCAAGTTATTTTGAAAAAATAGTTTATTTCAGTTATCATGGGCTAGACGTCGTTCTTTATTATAATTTTTAAATTTTCAAGTTTTTTTTCTGGTTTGAATTAAAAAATGGAAATTATTGTCCAGACACCGTAAATATTTTTGCACTTTGCAGCTAAATAAAATTATTTTGTTTAAAATTTTCAGAAATTATTCTAGTTTCAATTGACAAATAAGATTTTTTTTTCAAGGAATCGAGCAGCTAACTAAGTCCCAATATATACAATGGTATGTTCTTCGAATGATCTCTTTTAATTAGGTTCCTAGCTACCGCTGCAAACCGGAACTATTAAAAAAATATTTTATCTTTAATTACAGAAGGAACTAGATATAGCAAGTTTTACTATTGAGACGAGTCACTCTTACTATACAACATACAGTTCGTTATCACGAACTATTTGCTTTGATGTATCTATTGGTATCAAAATCTCGTTCTTTAGAGTTTCGGTTACTATTGAGACAAGTAGATATTATTACTATAGAGTTCATTACCATGAACTGTTTGATTGCTTCAAAATTCAAATATCTTTGAAAAGACTGCAGTATAAAAATACATCAAAAATGCAATTTTTTTGACAAAATTGATTCTACTTTAAAAAGTATTTTATTTTTAATTACAAAAGTGACTAGATGTAGCAATTTCCTTTAAAATGAGCTATTATACAGCTCTCTATGATTTTCCGGTGCCCAGCTAGCTGACGAGAAAGAAAAAGCGGAAAGAAAAAAATATCCCGTTTGTGGAGAATAACGTGGTTAAAGTCAATTTTCTTGATTTTCAAGCCAATATATTTTCTTTGTTATTCAAGCCAAAGGGTGGTAAGTTTCTATTATAGGGGTTTCGGACAAGGCGGTTCTAATGGTGTACTTTTTGTTTTGATCTGAATCTTTTTTTAGGAATTAGGGGTTTTTATATTTCTAAACATTGGACGTGATCGTCTCTTACTAGGTTGCTAGCTACCGCTGCAACCCGGATGGAAACAAAGAAAAGAGAAAAAAAATATCCCGTTTAGGCAGAATGTTGTAGCAGCTGCCACTTTTCTTGATTTTTTAGTACTGATTTTTTAACTTGCGTGCAGCTTGCTTTGATCTAACCATTATGTATTCATGAATGAGACCATTTGCAGTTTTGACGTTTCTTATATAGTAATTATGACGTCACTGCATCAAAAATACAGTTTTTATTGGAAAAATTTATTCTCTTTTAGAAATAATTTATTTTAGTTACTATAGATTTTTAACCCAATTAATTTCCTTTAAAATGAGCTATTGAACAACCCTCTACGATGTTCCAGTGCCAAGCTATCTGTGGAAAAGAAAAAAGAAAAAAATATCCCGTTTGGGGAGAATAACGTGGTAAAAGTCTATTTTCTTGATTTTCAAGCCAATATATATTCTTTGTTATTCAAGCCAAAGGGCGGTAAGTTTCCTTTATGGAGGATTTGGACAAGGCGGTTCTAATGGTGTACTTTTTGTTTTGATCTGACTCTTTTTTTAGGAGCTACGGGTTTTTATATTTCTTAACATTGGAGGTAATCGTCTCTTACTAGGTTGCTAGCTACCGCTGCAACCCGGATATATATCCCTTGCTGTTCAAGCCAAGGGACAGAAAGTTTCCTATACAGGGGTTTCGGACAAGGCGGTTCTAATGGTGTACTTTTTGTTTTGATCTGACTCCTTTGTTAGGAACTATGGGTTTTTATATTTCTTAACATTGGACGTGATCGTCTCTTACTAGGTTGCTAGCTATCGCTGCAACCAGGAAAAAAAACACATTGTGCCCACATCGTTCTTTACTCAGGCAGTGCTAGCGCGCTGCCTATGATAATAAACTGATTACACACAGGAAAAAGTCTACGGCTTTTTCTTCTTTTAAATAGTAAGAGACGAGTCTCTAATAATCAAGTAGCTAGCTAATTCCAAAGGTATGCAATTTTTGTTATTCCAATGATCGTTTTTTATTGTAACTAGGTTTCAGCCATCTCTACAGCCATGATACTATTGGAAATTACGTAATCCCTATTTATGTTTTAGTTAACATGGGCAAGGTGTCGTTCTTTATTGTATTTTTGCCATCTTCTTGTATTTCTGAATGTAATTTTTCCCTTTGTCCTTATGTATTCTTCGGTACAACCTCGCAGAGAATTTAATTTTTTCATTATAGCTTTTGTCACCCCAGTATCTACCCATTATTCTGGTAGCAACTTTTTTCTTATGTTTGTTTCGGTAATCTATATCGTTATCATACCTTTCCTTGCTCTTTTGTTTCGCTGTCTCAATTTTCCCTTCTCGATACCCCTGATCCGTAAGATACCTCTGTTTTGCTCTGTCATATTTCATTTTCTTAAATCCTGGATCACAAGACATCTTAGTAGCAATCCTTACGCGTGCTCGAGCTTTATTGCGTTTGGTGGCATTTTTATCTCTTTTAAATAAACTTTTCTGATATTTCAGGATGTTAGCTTTATTTTTTGTGTAGTAAAGTTTTCTATTAGTAGAAATTTGGATTGTTCTATTTTGATATTGTTTTTGGTTATTCTTTCTTTTTTTACACTCGCGTGAGACCATATTTTTTCAAGGTTTAAAATTATTAATCAAAAAAAATACCTTGTATATTATATAAAAAATATAATAAAAAAAAAATAATTTTAATATTTTAATTTTATTATATTTTTTTAATTAAAAAATTATTTTTATTTGTTATACAAAATAAATATTTTTTAATTTTACATAATAAGTTTAGTGATTCTTGACTGAAAAATAAAATAATTGCAATTATGAGACAATAATATGGAGATATGTACTTTACGGGTTACAAACCAAAAAAAGCTTGGTTCCAGGATACAATAATAAATTTGAACTGAGATGAAAAAAAAATTTCTTCCAGGAGACAAAAAGCAAAACTAATTTTAGAATTTTCATGTATTTTTGTTGTTTAAATTAAAAAATTACTATTACTGATTAGGTATCATAAATATTTTTGCAGTTTACATAATAATTTTAGCGATTAAGCCAAAAAAGAAAATTTTGGTTCCAGGAGTTTCGGTTACTATTGAGACAAGTAGCTATTATTACTATAGAGTTCATTACATGGACTGTTTTATTGCTTCAAAATTCAAATATCTTTGAAAAGACTGCAGTATGAAAATACATCAAAAATGCAATTTTTTTGACAAAATTGATTCTACTTTAAAAAGTATTTTATTTTTAAATACAAAAGTGACTAGATGTTGCAATTTCCTTTAAAATGAGCTATTATACAGCTCTCTATGATTTTCCAGTGCCCAGCTAGCTGAGCAGAAAAAAAAAGCGGAAAGAAAAAAATATCCCGTTTGTGGAGAATAACGTGGTAAAAGTCAATTTTCTTGATTTTCAAGCCAATATATTTTCTTTGTTATTCAAGCCAAAGGGCGGTAAGTTTCCTTTATAGAGGATTCGGACAAGGCGGTTCTAATGGTGTACTTTTTGTTTTGATCTGACTCTTTTTTTAGGAGTTGGGGGGTTTTATATTTCTTAACATTGGAGGTGATCGTCTCTTACTAGGTTGCTAGCTACCACTGCAACCCGGATTAAAATGAGCTTTTATACAACTCTCTACGATGTTCCAGTGCCAAGCTAGCTGAGGAGGAAGATCAAGCGGAAACAAAAAAATATCCCCTTTTGTGGAGAATAACTTGGTTAAAGTCAATTTTCTTGAGTTTCAAGCCAATATATTTTCTTTGTTATTCAAGCCAAAGAGTGATAAGTTTCCTTAATAGGGGTTTTGGGCAAGGTGGTTCTAATGGTGTAATTTTTGTTTTGATCTGACTCTTTTCTTAGGAGTTAGGGGTTTTTATATTTCTTAACTTTGGACGTGATCGTCTCTTAAAAGGTTGATAGCTACCGCTGCAACCCGGATGAGATCCTCTTGACTAACACCATTTATGATCAATCCTTATGTCCCACTATACAAGTTTGTATAGGCAAGAGTTCGTTCTTTATTGTACCCGGTGTGGGAATTATTTTTAAACAAAATTAGATGAAATTAATTAGCTAATTTGACATGACATAGTAGGTAACTAAGGGCAAGAGTTCGTTCTTTACTATAACAACCAGGATGACGTCAGTTACAACTTGGAATTCGTTTATGCTATATCATTACAAACAGGAAAAAGCCTACGGCTTTTTCTTCTTTGAAATAGTAAGAGACGAACCACAAGTAACTACCCCTGGAACCACCATATATCAGTTACTATGCATGAGCGATCGTTCTTTACTGTAACTGTAACTACACCGGGAACCACCATATAATCAGTTTGTATGGGAGAGAGATCGTTCTTTACTGTATACTGAAATCCTTACTGTATTACAAACAGGAAAAAACCTATGGCTTTTTCTTAATTGGAATAGTAAGAGACGACCTGGATAAAAACTTAGATTATGACATCATTGATCAGAAATTTGAACTGAGATGAAAAAAAAATTTCTTCCAGGAGACAAAAGGCAAAACTAATTTTAGAATTTTCATGTATTTTTGTTGTTTAAATTAAAAAATTACTATTACTGATTAGGCATCATAAATATTTTTGCAGTTTACATAATAATTTTAGCGATTAAGCCAAAAAGAAAATTTTGGTTCCAGGAGTTTCGGTTACTATTGATACAAGTAGATATTATTAATATAGAGTTCATTACATTTACTGTTTTATTGCTTCAAAATTCAAATATCTTTGAAAAGACTGCAGTATGAAAATACATCAAAAATGCAATTTTTTTGACAAAATTGATTCTACTTTAAAAAGTATTTTATTTTTAAATACAAAAGTGACTAGATGTTGCAATTTCCTTTAAAATGAGCTATTATACAGCTCTCTATGATTTTCCAGTGCCCAGCTAGCTGAGCAGAAAAAAAAAGCGGAAAGAAAAAAATATCCCGTTTGTGGAGAATAACGTGGTAAAAGTCAATTTTCTTGATTTTCAAGCCAATATATTTTCTTTGTTATTCAAGCCAAAGGGCGGTAAGTTTCCTTTATAGAGGATTCGGACAAGGCGGTTCTAATGGTGTACTTTTTGTTTTGATCTGACTCTGTTTTTAGGAGTTGGGGGTTTTATATTTCTTGACATTGGAGGTGATCGTCTCTTACTAGGTTGCTAGCTACCGCTGCAACCCGGATCTCACTAGGCTGCTAGCTACTGCTGAAGCCCGGATTCACATATACAATTATGAGAGGCAGTGACAATTATAATTGTCACTATCAATTATTACTTCTTGATACGCCTGGTCGGTTGAATACCTTTGCTTTTTTCTTTTCAAGATGCTATCTCAGTTTTTTTTATTTAAAAAAAATAAAACGATCCTGTTTTGCACCGTTTGTCTTGCAAACGAGTGGGTTGCAGCGGTAGCTAGCAACCTAGTAAGAGACGATCACGTCCAATGTTAAGAAATATAAAAGCCCATAGTTCCTAAAACAAGAGTCAGATCAAAACAAAAAAGTACACCATTAGAACCGCCTTGTCCGAAACCCCTGTATAGGAAACTTTCTGTCCCTTGGCTTGAACAGCAAGGGAAATATATTGGCTTGAAAATCAAGAAAAGTGGCAGCTACCACAACATTCTGCCTAAACGGGATATTTTTTTTCTTTCTTGTTATCCAGAGATAGCTTTGCACTGAAAAGTTGTTCAATTACACATTTTAAAGAAAATTAATTGGGTTAAAAACCTTTTGTAACTAAAACAAACTAATTTAAAACAGGATAAATTTTTCTACTAAAAACTGTATTTTTGATGTCTTTCGATACTGCTGTCTTTTCCATGGCATTTGGTTTTTGAAGCAATCAAACAGTTCATGGTAAGGTTGTGTTATAAACTTTAGATTCCATAGATAGCTTAGCACTGGAACATCGTAGAGAGTTGTTCAATGGATCATTTTAAAGTAAATTAATAACATTCAAGGACGTATCCAAAGGGTTTAGTGGGTTTGAACCCCCCTCTCCGAAAATGTTTTTCAGATTCATAATAACGAATATATAATGAATAAAACAAAATTGAATATAAAAAAATATACACAAAATGAATATGAACAACTTTTTTATGCGTTTTTGAAGTTTTTATTATAATAAAGAACGAATATTTTACCGATTATCTACCAATAACCAT
>NC_142794.1:61299661-61348290 GCF_049724085.1 Artemia sp. Qi Xiang Cuo
TCCTACCTATACAAGGGCCCATTGGAACTATCCTGAGGACGGATTCCCCCCCATCAACGTCGAGCCTGTAGCTTTTACAATGTGACTCAAATGCTTATAGTCAATTTTTTGATATATTAATTGGAACAAGGCAGAATCATATTGTGGATATACTTTTGAAAACATTGCCAGTGGATTCAATGTAGATGGCTCCCCCATCATTCGAAGGAGGTAACGTCACAGAGCTACTCCTCTCTCCCCCATTTCCCTCACTTTGAATTTATCGATCGAAGAGGATCAGTTTCGTTTTAGCTGTGAGTGAGTTGACATCGGAAACCGAAAAATGTTTTATATATGTCCATTGTGCATGCCCAATAACCAATACTATATGTAATTTGGTAAAGTTCATAACTTTCAGCCCTTCCCCCGGGGACTTCGGGGGATTAAGTAATCCTAAAAGACATAGTTATTATATTTTCGACCATGCTGAACAAAATGGCTATCTCAAAATTTTGATCGGGGGACTTACGGGAAAAAATGAGCGTTGGAGGGGGGCTAGTTGCCCTCCATTTTTTTGGTCACTTAAAAAAGGCACTATAAATTTTAATTTTCGTTTGAATGAGCCCTCCCATGATATTCTAGGACCACTGGGTCGATACGATCACCCCTGGGAAAAAAAAACAACAAATAAACACGCATCTGTGATCTTTCTTCTGGCAAAAAAAAATACAAAATTCCACATTTTTTCAGATAGGAGCTTGAAACCTCTACTGTAGGGTTCTGCGATACGCTGAATCTGGTGGTGTAATTTTCATTAAGGTTCTATATCTTTTAAGGAGTGTTTCTCCCTTTTTTCGAAAATCGGGCAAATTTTTTCAGGCACTTAACTTTTAATGGGTAGTACCAAACTTGATGAAGCTTATATATTTAGAATCAGCATTAAAATCTGATTCTTTTGATGTATGTATTGGTGTCAAAATTCTTAGAGTTTCGGTTACTATGGAGCCGGGTCGCTCCTTACTGACAGTTCGTTACCACGAACTGTTTGATCAGTTGATGTAGCATAATTCACATCTCTACTTGTTTTCATCAAAGAGAAATTTATACGTTCTTTATTTTTTTTTTTGACAAATTCTTGTCTTCTATTGAGCTTCCAACCCTGCTGTCTCAAAAGAAATTGATTCCACCGGAACTATAATAATAAAAGATTCTGGGTGCCAACCTCTCAATACTTTTAACAGAAGGAGAAAAGAAAAAGAAGGGCAGAGGAACTTCTGTGATGCATATATGTTCAGAGAGAAAAGGATCTGTTACACGATAGTATGACAATAAAGAAGTTCTTTTACCTTCCAACTGCAAAGGCATAGGAAGGATGGGAAGGAGGACAAACCGTATGACAAGCCCCAAAAGTCAAACGTGCAGATCCAGTGTCCACGATCAGTCTCAGACTATAACACCTCCACCCAAAGTAAGAGCAGCACTACACTTACCGCAATTTTGTGACTTGAAAAATGCCACCCCGCGCAGACAGCCTTGATGTGGTATAAAGTGAAGATGGCGGTGCTCCCAAAATTATTCTCTCTTTGACAAGGGACAACTGCTACCTTGAAGGGTTTCACGAAGACTGAGGTTTTATTTGACGGATTTTTTTTAATGAATGATTTTTTTTTGTATATTGTTTCGACTAGATAGGGACTGAATGTCCATCCCTTTTAACTTTTTGCAGGGGGTGTAGGGGGCCAGATTTTCTTTAAAGCTCATTAGCGTTAAATGTGGCTTTTTATGATTTTTTTTATTATTATTATTGCACAAAAAAGAATAGAATCATAGAAGTATTTCTATGTTCAGGTCTCGGGAGGATATATTTAAATATTCTGTATTTATACTAATTCTTGATTTTTCTTTCTCAATTTTCTATATTTCACACATATTTAATGCAGTTACATCAACCATACCCTTTAAGTGATCAGAAATTGTATAAAATAAAAATTTTAAGATAACTGGTTGTCACTTAATAGAACATGATATCTTAGTTCCCATTATTTTTTTTACACTGACCATTAGGTTTCACTCAAAGGCAAACAAGGAGCTCGTTTCTATGTCCTGTTTTACCACATTGCTATTGTCCCACTCATTGTGATTTTGTCACCTACTGCTCATTGTTACAAACCTTTTAATTTTTCTACTTAAATATTTAGTATGCCAAAATGGGATAGCAACGTGCTGAGGAATTAAAATAAAAAGGTGAAGAAAAACATTTTTTTATCTTCATCATTATAAATCATGAGATAAGAATAGAAAATTACCCCTAAATTTTAATTATTTTATTTTTCCCCCAAAAAATTCAAAGTCCGGAAAATGATTGCAACTAATATTTCAGTTGCCTCCAAAAGAAATTTTAACAAAAATATTGTCACATCTTACCTAAATTCAGTTGAAAAAAATGATTATTTTGTTTTTTTGGGGGGGATCAGATCCTAATCAAACCATTGCAGTAGAGGTGAAGTGAAGGGGTTCCTTTATTCATTGTCATCAAGACATTTAGCTAGAGGGTTTACTTGGCTCCGACGAAACTTTGTCTGAAGCAAGACTAATTGTTGTATTTGTAAGTTTTTCATCCCTCTAATAGGTAAAAGGGTTTCTAGCTTTTTGTGTTACGACATCTAACAAAATGGATTGTCAAATTTTAACTAAACTTGAATATATAAGACCAAGTTTTATGGCTTGACCTTTTAGGAGTTCCAGCAGATATGGGAGAAGGTTTGAGGAGCCTTCTAATGGCTATTTGGTTGTTGTGTCAACCAAAAGAGGCCACCAAACCAAACTTATTTAGAAGTAACGTACAATATCCTGGTTATACCTTTCAGAGTCGAGGATTAATTCACCATCCTTGTGGCGAGGGGCCTATGTTCTTCTCTTACAAGAAGAACATTTAACACCAACCAGAAGAAAACATTGAACCAAACAAGTTGAAAAGCTAAAGCTAGGCTTATGGTTTTGCCTTTTCACGGTTGGCACCTATTCCAATAACCCTTTTTTGTAAAATCTTTATTATCTATATTACTAGGGAGGATAGAAGATTTTTTTCAGCTAAACCTCGTCAAGAGCTAGAAATATTCTTCGTGAAGTTTTTTCCTAAAGGAATGGCTAAATTCTTGCAATTTGTTTATTTTTTCCAATTTGTAACGGAAACAAAAAATCCCGTTTGTTTATTGTAAATAGGTAAAAAACAAACAAAGAGAAAAATCTCTAAAAAAAAAAAAAAAACGAGACTGTGGCCAGTGGATGGAAAAGAAAACAACACAAACAAAACAACGCGGATATTTCTCATTTATACAAACACGGCTTATTAAGAACGAAATAAAAAAAAGAAGAAAAATAAAAAAAAAAAAACCAATAAAACCACCACAAAAAAAAAAAAAAACAACAACAACAACAAAATGTACAAACGGCGCAAACTAATCCACGTAGGGAAAAGATGCTAATATAGAGTTACTTCAGTGAGGACACCAGAGTAACTGAGGAAAAATAAAAAAACTGTAAATTACTTTAATTATTCAGTTGCGAAATAATCCTTTTGTTAGCTATTACTGAAGCAAATCGTTTTGGTCTAGCAGGTAAAATAGTCCCCTGTTGATTATTTAAAAATCTTTACTCCCTTATTGACTGTTGATTCACTCTTTAGAAGGTTATCATAAATTGGGTCAATATTTAAATTACCCATATCCCTATTTATGGAAAGGTTGGCAAACATATGTTTTTTAATTTCTATGGCTTCCCTGGCCCATTGGGTGTACCCCTTATCATTAGAAATAGCCAAGGCTTCATCAAATTTTACAAAATGATCTGGTTGAAGCCAAATATGCTCTGCTAAAGCTGAAACGAAAGTTTCTGGAGGCTTGCTTAATTGTAGGGTTTTTTCTATTGAGTTTCGGTGTTCAATAAACCTTTCAACAAATTGTTGGTGAGTCCCACCAATATAGAACTTCCCACTAGAACACGGAATTTTATACACCCCACTTACTAAATTTCCCCGAGTTAAATCCTTACCAGAACTAAAAAAACTACCCATTGGCCTCAGAGATTGGAAACATGTATCAATATCAAATTTACGTAAAACCCATGAAAGTTTCTCACCCAAACAAGGTACATAAGGTAATGAAATGAAGCTTTTTGATACAACTAAATCTAAAGATTGAGAAACCTCAATAACCCTACTATTATGTTTAACCCGTCTATTTTCAATTATTTTATCAATGAACTTAATTGGATAGCTATTACAAAACAAAATATCCCTCAAGTATAACAATTCCGAATCCAGAAATTCCTGAGAAAAAATTCTATAAGCTCTATCAACTAGTGAAATTAAAATCCCCCGTTTCACCGACATAGGGTGGCCAGAATGAAAATTCAAATACCTATCATTGTGCTTAGTTTTTTTGTACATCAGGAAAAGTAAATGGAGATCCCTTTTAGTTAATAAAATATCCAGAAAAGGTAATTTATTATTATCCTCAAATTCAACTGTAAATTTAATATTATTATCAAAACTATTTAAATGATTACAAAATAGGTCTAAGGAGTCCAATCCATGTTTCCAAACGCATACCACATCATCCATGAACCTACCCCAGAAGCAAGGGGATATTCTAAAACTGTTTATACCAGAGGTTTCAATGGCATCTATGAATAGATTTGACAATAAAGGAGAAAGTGAAGCCCCCATAGGTAACCCAAAAATTTGTCTATAAAACTCGCCTCAAAAACCAAAATAAAAAGAAAATTTATTTACAAGAATAATTAGTCTCATAATGACATCAATATCCAGACTAGCTAACGTCACATTCTGTAATAAATCAAAGTGTTTTTCTAATTTACTTTTTAAAATATCCTCGCACCTTTTTAAATCACAATTTGAATACATGGACACAACATCAAAACTGCAAAGAATTGAACTCTCCTCCAGCGTGAAATTTCGCAATTTATTAGTAAGATCAGTCGAATTTTTTAAATATGATTTTTGTGTTCCCAAAAGTGGACGCAAAGCTACCGACAACCATTTTCCTAATTTTGAAACAGGTGACAGAAAAGTTGACACAATGGGGCGGAGGGGTGATCCAGTCTTATGAATCTTAGGTAGACCATAAATCTTGGGTGCCGAACAACCCCTATGATAATATTTGTTCTAAAACTGTGGGGTAATGTGAAAATTACTTTTTATTGACTCTAAGTCCTTTCTTGTTGATTTTACATATTTATCTGTAGGATCAAAATCAAGTTTTTTGTATATAATAGTGTCAGAAATAATGGATTTCATTTGATTATTATAGTCTTCAGTGTTTTTATAATTACGATCGTGTTTCCCTTATCAGCTCTGGTGATAGTAAGGAATTTATCCTTTTTCAAATCAGAAAGGATTTTAATGCCATTTTTTTGTGAAATGTCTTTACCAATTAAGTTCATATTAAAGGTGTTTAGTTTTCTTACGATCTCAGCTCTGAGTTCTTGAGGAGTATCAACCTTATCTATAGAAGCCATAATTCCTGACTCCACCTTTGAAATTATTTTTGAAAAGGAGACTGGTGTTGGAAAAAAAAACTTAGAACCCTTCGACAAAAGGGCCTATTGTTTAATATTAAGATTTTTCGAATAAAAATTCCAAATTGCGGGACCAAGACAATGACAAGAATAAAAAACCTCAGAATCATGGAAATTCCCCAACAAAACTTTATTATATTTGTCAAACACACAAACCTTGAACGAATGAAAATCATGGCGAAAAGATCTAATGGCCATTTCCTTAATTCGTATAAAAATGTCAGATGTATGTTTATTTTTTAAAAAGTTTTCAACAGAATTTAAGTCCTTTTACAGTTGAAAACGTCTCTTTTTTTGTTCATAAATTACGTGATTTAAAGCTATTAGGCTTAATTTATTTTTTAATTTTGTTTCATTTTCAGTTCCAAAATGGGTACATATTTTAAAAGATTTCGGAATCACTTATTCCTTCTTGAAATTTTTTAAGAAAATTTGTTGATTTAATAGATTTGCCAGTTTTTTAACTAAAGAAAAATAATAATCGAAAGATGTGTATTTTTTTTTTCCTTACATATTACTAATTAAATAAATAAATCCTACCTGCACCGAAATGAAAAAAAACCAACAAAGAGAAAAATCTCTAAAAAAAAAAAAACACAAGATAATGTTGTCCGGTGCGAGAAAAGAAAACAACAAAAACAAAACAATGCGGAGATTTTGCAATGAAACAAACCAGGCGTATTTAGCACGAAATACCCTCCCCACGACCAAGATAAAACTAAAAACCAATAAAACCACCACCAAAAAAAAACAAAAATGTACAATCGGCGCAAACTAATCCACGTAGGGAAAAGATGCTAATATAGAGTTACTTCAGTGAGGACACCAGAGTAACTGAGGAAAAATAAAAAAGTTTATAGACAAATTTTTATATATAGACAAATTTTTATATATAGACAAATTTTATAGAGTTTTATAGACAAATTTTTGGGTTACCTATGGGGGCTTCTCTTTCTCCTTTATTGGCAAATCTATTCATAGATGCCATTGAAACCTCCGCTATAAACAGTTTTAGAATCTCCCCTTGCTTCTGGGGTAGGTTCATGGATGATGTGGTATGCGTTTGGAAACATGGATTGGACTCCTTAGACCTATTTTGTAAGCATTTAAATAGTTTTGATAATAATATTAAATTTACAGTTGAGTTTGAGCATAATAATAAATTACCTTTTCTGGATATTTTATTAATTAAAAGGGATCTCCATTTACTTTTCTCGATTTATAGAAAACCAAAACACAGTGATAGGTATTTAAATTTTCATTCCTGCAACCCTCTGTAGGTGAAAAGGGGGGATGTAATTTCACTAGTGGATCGAGCTTTTAGAATTTGTTCCCAGGATTTTTGGATTCGGAATTCTTATACTTGAGGGATATTTTGTTTTTTAATAGTTATCCAATTAAGTTCATTGACAAAGTAATTCAAAACTGACGGGTTAAACATAATAGTAGGGTTATTGAGGTTTCTCAATCGTTAGATTTAGTTGTATCAAAAAGCTTCATTTCATTACCATATGTACCTTGTTTGGGTGAGAAACTTTCACGGGTTTTACGTAAATTTGGTATTGATACATGTTTCCAATCGCTGAGGCCAATGGGTAGTTTTTTTAGTTCTGGTAGGGATTTAACTCGGGAAAATTTAGTAAGTGGGGTGTATAAAATTCCGTGTTCTTGTGGGAAGTTCTATATTGGTAGGACTCACCAACAATTTGTTGAAAGGTTTATTGAACACCGAAACTCAATAGAAAAAACCCTACAATTAAGCAAGCCTCCAGAAACTTTCGTTTCAGCTTTAGCAGAGTATATTTGGCTTCAACCAGATCATTTTGTAAAATTTGATGAAGCCATGGCTATTTCTAATGATAAGGGTTACACCCAATGGGCCAGGGAAGCCATAGAAATTAAAAAAAACATATATTTTCTAACCTTTCCATAAATAGGGACACGGGTAATTTAAATATTGATCCAATTTATGATAACCTTCTAAAGAGTGATTCAACAGTCAATAAGGGAGTAAAGATTTTAAATAATCACCAGGGGACTATTTTACCTGCTAGACCAAAACGATTAGCTTCAGTAATAGCTAACAAAAGGATTATTTCGCAACTGAATAATTAAAGTAATTTACAGTTTTTTTATTTTTCCTCAGTTACTCTGGTGTCCTCACTGAAGTAACTCTATATTAGCATCTTTTCCCTACGTGGATTAGTTTCCGCCGATTGTACATTTTTGTTTTTTTGCTGTTTTTTTTTGGTGGTGGTTTTATTGGTTTTTAGTTTTATCTTGTTCTTCTTTCGTGCTGAAGACGCTTTGTCTTTATAAAGGCGAAATATCCGGTTTTCTTTGTTTCTGTTTTTTTATTTTCCCTCCACTGGCCACAGTCTCGTTTTTTTTTTTTTTTTTTAGAGATTTTTTTCTTTGCTGGTTTTTTGTCATGGCTGGCCAGTTCGGCTTAAGATCTTTCATTTGTAAATAGGTATAGCAAATATAGTTTTTAGTCAAATGTAATACCCAAAATATTTTTTTTTTTTTTAATAAATGAGTCAAGTAAGATTAATACATTTTAAATTAGAAGCTCAAGGCTGTTGTAAATGTGAAAGAAAGTGCGACTTCTTCCTTCAAATTCTGTTTTTTAATCAATTTCAAAATTTGGATAAAAATGATTTGAGAATAACAATAATCAAGGAGGCACACTTGTGCCTCTATAAAGAGGCGACCCACCACAATGTTAAGCGATTTCCGGTCCTAGCGGTCGCAGAGAGACAGCAATGATTGCATTTTGTAGCCCAAGCTTCAACTAAGAAACTTGCAAAATTTCACCCCCCTCCGACTTTATCTTCATGGGTAAAAGTGGGCCGGAAGTTTCGACCCTCCGACCACAGCCCCCCTTTAAAGTTGTCCGATTGGGCTGAAATTTAGAGGTTAAGTTTATCCTAGGGTCCGGGAGCTTATCCTCAAAATTTCAGCTTAATCGGATCATTTTTTCCCTGTTTTCCAAAAAAACAAATATGGCCACACAATGTTCATTTCTCTTTTTATATCAGCCACGCCTACAGGCCACAGTTGGCAACGGATTCGGGTGAATGAGGACTCATTCGAAGCGGAATTCGACCTGTTAGGGCTTATTGATATTTTCAGACCGAAAAAATTATCCCCCGAATTTACATTTACGAAAAACCTCGGTTTCCAATAAGAGCCCATGTTAATTTTTCGCACCACAGCCCCCCTTTAACGTTGTCCGATCGGGCTGAAATTTAGAGAATAAGCTTTCTTGGGGCCTGGGAGCTAATTCTCAATTTTTCAGCTCAATCCGATCCTTTCTTCCCTATTTTCCAAAAACCAAATATCAAGTTTTGTGGGGATTTACTTGCGTCAAAAATAGATACGGGACACTAAAATAACATTTCCGTAAGTGTCTCTGTGGTACAATGGTTGCTGTTCCTGACTGTCAGGCGGAAGATCCAGGTTCGATTCCCCATCAGAGAAAATTTTTTATATATTGAATTTGAAGTTTAAAAAAGAAACTCAGTTTCTTTTTTAAATCCAATCTATTAAATCCTTCGGCTCAACAGGCGTCTCCATAAGAATATCAGTGTCGGCCTTCAGGTTACAGGTAAGTCTCCACTGCTTTGATAACATGTCGTACAACCGCATGCTCGAAGAAAAGTTGAAAAAAGAAAATCTTGCTGTGCATTTGATTTGATTATTCAGGAATTAAAAACCCTAACACAAGTATCTTCAAGAGCGGTGGGTTTGGGAGGCGGCAGCCCCCCAAATTTAACTCCTGACACGATCAGCTAACAGTTAGTCAAGCAATAATAAGTAATAAACTGTACAAAAACGTGCAGAAATTATTTGAAAAAAACTACATTTTCTAAATAGTTAAAGAGGCTGAGTCACAAGTTCGAACCTTAAAACGTACTGGAATTAGGAGGTAATGTTGGTGGACTGCCGCCCCCCACACCCCCACTTCCGTATATAAAAGGGGCTGTGCCCTCCTCAACGCCTCGCTCTTTACGCTAAAGTTTGACTTTCTCACAACTCTCTTTTTTTTAAACAATAAAACCTATAGCGTAAAGAGCGAGGCGTTGAGGAGGGCACAGCCCCTTTTATATACGGAAGCGGGGGTTTTGGGGGCGGCAGCCCCCCAACTGTACCTCCTAATCTCTGTACGTTTTAAGGTTAGAACTTGTGACTCAGCCTCTTTAAATCTTTAGAAAACGTAGTTTTTTTCAAAAAATCCTTGAAAAAAAGTACACTCCTTCAAATATTAATTAGGACAAAAGGGTGAGGGGGGTGTCCGAAAAAAACCTCATTATATCCATGGTTTTCAAGGCGAGCTCTTTAAATAAGTTCTTTTTGAAGTCAATCCCCATGGATGCAAGCAGGAGGGCTAAGGGGCAATAAGAACACTCCCACCAGAATCTGAAAGAATAAAAAATCCCATCCTACACCTCTTTCAGATATATTTCCTGGTAAAAGTCATTATGCTCCTCAACATCTCTGTCTTTTGTGCCTATAACAATGCCTGGGGAGCTTGTGAATGTGATCTATTATGTTGCACAGAAGAGAAAGTCTGCAATAGAAACGCAACTATCACCCCACAGCAATTATATTACAAGCGTAGTAACTAAATATTTCCCCGATTGGACGTTAATTTTCACCCTTTATCAGTCCTCTCACCTCCTCCCCTCCCTCCCAAAAAAAAATCCTTCTGTTCTTATCCAAAGGTTCAAAGATAAGTAGGGATTTTGAGATTGGAAACATGACTTTCGAGACTTTAAGCACACTTCTACAAGGATCCACCGACCCTCCTCCGTTACTTTGTTACCACGAACTATTTGATATCTTGGTAAGAAAAGTTAATAGGAATTACTTAGAAAATTATTTCAAAAATGCAAAAAATATTAATGATTTGCTTCACTTATTAGTGTTGGGCGACAACTTTATTAAACAATATATCGATATTTTCACTTTCAATATTCAATAATCGATATATCGATTTTGATATTTCTGATCAGTTTTTTTGTTGAGATTAACTTTTGGCTTTGTAAAAGTTTAATAATAAAAAAATTGTAATTAAAGCTTATTTTGCAAAATTTGTGTTAAAGTTTGAGTAATATAAAATAAAACTACTACTTCTTCTACTACTAACAACTCACCGCAGCACCAAGTCGCCTGAGGCCAATACAGCTACGCACGCTTCTCCTCCACCCCAATCTATTCAAAGCCTCTCTTTTTACACCCACCCAAGAAGTTCCCATTTCCTTTAAATCTTTCTTTATGACGTCCTCCCATCCCAGACGAGGACAACCTGCTTTCCGTTTAGCCCTAGACAGTTGGCCAAAAAAAAAATTTTTGGCAATCTGTCATCCTTCATCCACACAACGTGCCCTAGCCACCTCACCTTTTCTTTCATTATAGCCCTAGGGAACGGTATTGAACCACATTTTTCGTATAGCCTATTGTTTGACATACGGTCAGTCAGCCGGGTACCTAGAACAATCCTTAAGCAATTTCTCTGGAAAACATCTAGCCAATCTTCATCCGCTTTTCGGAGCGTCCATGCTTCAGAGCCATATTTGACCACTGTCATCACTGTAGCTTCTAATACTCTAATCTTGGCTTGCAGACATCTTCCTATTCTTCCAAAAAAAATTTTAACTGTGAAAAAACACCCTGAGCCTTGGCTATTCTACTTTTAACATCTTCACTGCTCCCACCATCATTACTAATAATACTACCAAGGTAAGTGAAGCTGCCCACCTGATCAATCCTTTCGTTACCCAACGCCACCTTTTTATCTTCACTTATTCCTAGCCTAAGTGACTTAGTCTTCTTAACATTAATTTTCAAACCTATTCTAGCACCCTGAACTTGCAAAACCTCTAAAACTTCATTCATTTTGCTCACACTTTCATCTAGGATGCTTAAATCATCAGCATAATCTAAGTCAAGGAGACTTTTTCCTCCCCATTTGATTCCGTGGTCTCCCATCACCTTTCCTGTGCTCCTTACGACAAAGTCCATCAAAATTATCCATATAAAGGGGGATAGAACACAACCCTGCTTAAATTCTGATTCAATACAAAACTAGCTGCTAACCTCATTTCCTACCTTAACCGCAGCAGTGTTATTCTCGTAAATAACACTAATCACTTTAATGTATTTGTCTGGTATACCATATAAGGATAAATCCTTTATTAAAGCTCTTCTATCAACAGAATTGAACGCTTACTCATAATCTATAAAACTGAGTACCAACGGTATTTGAAAACTCACGCACTTCTCAAGTCTCAATTATTAACCTAAGAGTGAAAATTTGGTCGACACATCCTCTACCGTTTCTAAAACCGCACTGTTCTTCTCTTAAAACTTTGTCAACAGCATCTATCAGTCTAAACATTATGATTTACTAAGCAATTTGCTACCTACAGAGGCCAGACTAATGTCCCGGTAATTACCACACTCACTTTTATCACCTTTCTTATAAAGTGGCTTAATTAAGGTTTTCCTAAAATCGTTAGGTACTTCCCCTCTTTCAAAAATCATATTCATAATCTTCAGTAACTTATTTCTAACATCAGAGCCACCATATTTGAGAAACTCATTTACCAAACTATCAGTACCTGGAGCCTTATTACTTTTTAATTCTCTTAGTAATGTTTCCATCGCTTCCTCCCAAAAAAAATCCTTATTTACATCCAATGTATCACAAACTTGTTCATTTTCCCCTATATCCTCTCCTGCAACTCGAGCTCGGTTAAGCAAATTCTCAAAATGTTCGGCCCATCTCTCTTTAGTTTTTTCCTTATCGGTAAATGCGGCCCCATTCCTATCTTTAACTGGGCCAAGTCCAGATTGACTACTCCCTCTCAATTTGTTAACATACCAGTACAGTATTTTACTATTATGTTGTCTAGCTGCATCTTCCATATCCTCAGCAATTTTCACTTCACACCTCCTTAGTTCATATTTTAATGCTTTCTCCACTTTCTTTACATTCCTTTTGTTTTCATATGATCTATCACTCAGATAATTCTTGCACAAGTCCTTTCTCCTTTCTATTAAATATAAAGCTTTTTCACTATTATTCTTAGCTGCAGTTCTAGCTTTCTTCCCTAAAATACCTTCAGCAACTTCACAAATTATTTTTCTAAAATTATTCCAACCATTTTCCACATTATCAAATTTTAAATTCTCAAGTTTAGTATTCAACTGTTCCTGGAAAGTTTCTCTTAAATTCTCATCCTGGAGTCTACCAACATCATAAGTTCCCGGGAGGTAGTTACCCTTCCAATATTTCAACTTTAAATTAACCTTTGACACTACTAGATGGTGATCTTTACTTTTAACATCAATAACGGCACTTCTATATACCCTAGTATCTTGTATCCTGTTGTATCCTGTCAGTATAGTATATTGATCCTGTCAGTCTTCGGTTTACTATAACACAATCAATAAGGTATGCCGTCTTACCATCACGTGAATACCATGTTAACTTATGAGAAATTTTATGACCAAACACCGTATTGGTTGTTACACTAGATTGTTATACCTACAAAATTGCAAAATACTGTATCCATTACTATTTTCTTTTCCTACGCCAAATTTACCTAGGCTAGGATACCATCTATCCCTATTTCTACCAACCTGGGCGTTAAAATCTCTCAATAGTAACATCATATTTCTACCTGGGACCCTGTCTATTTGCTCCTGTAGCTGTAAGTAAAATTCATCTGAGTCACTAGTATCTCCGTCAGTCGGCTCTACAGGGGCGTATACCCTGAACTTTTAAAGGGCCGTATACCTATAACTGATACCCTGAGCTTTTTAGTCATCAAATGAGCAATTAGTATTCTATTATTAATACCTTGCCAGCCTTAAAAAGACTTTGCAGCTTCCTTATTCATCATGAGCCCTACTCCCTGTCTATGTACCCCATCCTTCCTGCCTGAGTAAACGAATTCTATATAACATAATTTCAGTAGTATGTACATATGGAATTCTGGGCCTTTATGTTCCTTCCTATGCTATTCTGGGCCTTTACGTTCCTTCCGGTGCTAGTCTGGGCCTTTATGTTCCTTCCTATGCTATTCTGGGCCTTTACGTTCCTTCCGGTGCTATTCTGGGCTTTATGTTTCTTCCTGTGCTATTCTGGGTCTTTAAGTTCCTTCCTATGCTAGTCTGGGCCTTTACGTTCCTTTCTATGCTATTCTGGGACTTTAAGTTCCTTCCTGTGCTATTCTGGGCCTTTACGTTCCTTTCTATGCTATTCTAGGAGTTCCTGTTCCTTCCTGTGTTATTTGGGGCCTTTACGTTCCTTGTCACCATTCCAGAGCATGTACTTATGGATTATGGGCCTTTACTTTCCTTCCTATGCTATTTGGGGACTTTACGTTCCTTCCTCTGATATTTGGGGCCTTTAAGTTCCTTCCTGTTCTCGTTGTGGCCTTTAAGTTCCTTGGTGCCTTTACAGAGCAGGTACCTAAGCTATTTGGGGCCTTTACGTTCCTTCCTGTGCTATTTGGGGCCTTTACGTTCCTTGGTGCCTTTCCAGAGCATGTACCTATGCATTTGCGGCCTTTGCGTTCCTTCCTGTACTATTTGGGGCCTTTATGTTCCTTCCAGTGTTATTTGCTTGCCTGTATAGGAATTCCCATGTTATTTGCTTGCCTGTATAGGACCATGTTATTTGCTGGGCCAACCAGTCATACTTGACGATGGAGAAAAAGGGTTAATGTGATTATCAATTACGAGTGGGGATTCCCCGATGGTTATTAATTAATGTTTTGAATAATAGGAGCGTGAATGATTCTAATTAGTGATTGGATTGTATGAAGGTGGAGAGAAAAAGGATTAAACTGATTAGCAGTTAAGGCAACCCCAATGGAGTTGTTAACTCAGGTAGTTTGTTATAAATTTGAAACAACATCAGTCTACCAAAGAAAAACCAAAAATACTCAGAATCGAAAATAAACGGGATCTACCTCAAGGGGGACATTGAACATTTTTTCTGATTTTGTGTGTTTTCGCAAGAAAATAGCTGGTCTTTAGCAAACTTAGCCATAGCTAGTTGAAACTCTGCATAAATATCTTCATTTTTAGCCTAATTGCGAAGGTACTAAAGGAACATTGAACATTTTTTCTGATTTTGTGTGTTTTTGCAAGAAAAGAGCTGGTCTTTAGCAAACTTAGCCATAGCTAGTTGAAACTCCGCATAAATATCTTACTTTTTAGTCTAATTGCGTAGCTACTAAAGGAACATTGAAAATTTTTTTCTGATTTTCTGTGTTTTCGCAAGAAAATAGCTGGTCTTTAGCAAACTTAGCCATAGCTAGTTGAAACTCTGCATAAATATCTTAATTTTTAGCCTAATTGCGTAGGTACTAATAGAACATTGAACATTTTTTCTGATTTTGTGTGTTTACGCAAGAAAATAGCTGATCTTTAGCAAACTTAGCCATAGCTAGTTGAAACTCTGCATAAATATCTTCATTTTAACCTAATTGCGTAGCTACTAAAGGAAAATTTTTGTTGTATCTATTGGTATCAATATTCCGTTTTTTAGAGTTTCGGTTACTATTGAGCCTTACGTGCCTGAAATCATGAATTAGAATATTTAATTAGCTGTTTGGGTTTTCAGACATAGTTTTTTAGATGTTTATGGGTGTTAGGTTCCTGGAAGGTTTTATGACTCCTCCCTCTATTGAATTCAGATGGTTTTAGGACTCATCCCCCTAGCCATAACTCCATTCAACCTTGAGCGAAGATATAAAAGTTTGATGAAGTATTTTTCTACTTAACAACTACATTAATAACTTCCAAGATGATGGGACTGTATGACACAGAATTTATCAGTTACCGAGAGTTCAATGACTCCTCCCCGCAATGACTTCTAAGGGTTTTATGACTCCTCCCCACAATGAATTCAGATGGTTTTAGGACTCATCCCCCTAGCCATAACTCCATTCAACCTTGAGCGAAGATATAAAAGTTTGATGAAGTATTTTTCTACTTAACAACTACATTAATAACTTCCAAGATGATAGGACTGTATGACACAGAAGTTATCAGTTTGAAAAAATCATCTTGCGGTGTTATATTTGAATGTGCATTTTTATTATTGTCTTTGGAACTCGAAGAAATTGACTGTTATCACTAGATAGTGAACTATAACATGTTTGAGTATGATAAAAGCTTGTGGAGTACTACATTACGTCATATAAACAGACTGGGATTCTACGATAGAGTAATTACACCACTTAATAATGCTGGTCGGGAACAGAGAAATGTTCAGGAGGAAGTCAGTGAAATTTGTAGCTTTTTTGGGGTTGAAGCGCTCTACGTAAAAGGGCAATTTACCTACAGATAAAGTTTTAATTCAAAAGTGTGACCTTAGGATTCCATTTTTCAATCTAGAAGAGTTAAAGTGCCCTCAATTTGAAGGGCGTTATCACCGTCCTGAAAACGAGGTTAGGTTTTTCGCACAGTGGATACCTAAGAACATACCTGATCGTGATAAATCCATAAGACATGGTAAAAACTCTTCTATATCATAGGACCATCGTTTGTGGATGTTTAAGAGTGAACTCTAAGTACTGTTTTTATGTAAATATTGGTTGTTGTGTTTTTTTTTTCTAAAAAAAAATCTGTTAATACGTTTAAGTAATAAATATCTTTAATCTTAACCCTTCTTTATTCTTTAGAATACTTCAATTGTAAGCAAGTAACAAATTCTTTCCTGAAGTCACCTCTTGGATACACAATGCAGAAACTTCATTTAAAAAACTATGAAAATATTGTTAGTCAGTAAGTAACAAATTCGTTCTTGAAGTCACCTCTTGGATGCACTATACAGAAATTTCATTAAAGAAATTCTGAAAAAAATTGTAAGTAAGTAGCAATTGCTTTCTTGAATTCACTTGCTTGATAAACAAATACATTTCGTTCGAGAAATTATGACAAATTTCTAAGTAAGTAACAAACTCTTTATTGTTTACACGACTTAGATACACGATTTAGAAATTTAATTCAAGAAATTATGAAGAAATTCTCAGTAAGTAACAATTTCTTTCTTGAAGTCAACTCTTGGATACACAATACGGAAATTTCATTAAAGAAATTATGAAAATATTTGTAAGTAAGTAACAAACTATTTATTGATTTCACCTCTCGGATATACATTACAGATACTTCATTCAAGAAATTATGAAAAAAATCGCAAGTAAGTAACTTTTTTTTCTCTTTATCACACACAATTTTCACTTAGCTACATGATGTAGAAATTTAATTCCAGAAATTATTAAAAAATTCTCAGTAAGTAACAATTTCTTTCTTGAAGTCAACTCTTGGATACACAATAAGGAAATTTCATTCAAGAAAATATGAAAAAATTGTAATTAAGTAGCAAATTTTTTCTTGAATTCACCTGTTGGATAAACGAAAAGACATTTCGTTCAAGAAATTTTGACAAAATTCTAAATAAGTAACAAACTCTTTATTGTTTGCACGACTTAGATACAAGATGTAGAAATTTAATTCAAGAAATTATGAAAAATTTCCCAGTAAGTAACAATTTCTTTCTTGAAGTCAACTCTTGGATACACAATACAGAAATTTCTTTCAAGAAATTATGAAAATATTTGTAAGTAAGTAACAAACTCTTTATTGATTTCACCTCTTGGATATACAGTACAGATACTTCATTCAAGAAATTATGAAAAAATCACAAGTAAGTAACTTTTTTTCTCTTTATCACAAACAATTTTCACTTAGCTACACGATGTAGAAATTTAATTAAAGAAATTATGAAAAAATTCTCAGTAAGTAACAATTTCTTTCTTGAAGTCAACTCTTGGATACACAATACGGAAATTTCATTCAAGAAATTATGAAAAAATTGTAACTAAGTAGCCAATTCTTTCTTGAATTCACCTGTTGGATAAACAAAAAGATATTTCGTTCAAGAAATTATGACAAAATTCTAAGTAAGTAACAAACTCTTTATTGTTTTCACGAGTTAGATATACGATGTAGAAATTAAATTCAAGAAATTATGAAAAAATTCTCAGTAAGTAACAATTTCTTTCTTGAAGTCAACTCTTGGATACACAATACGGAAATTTCATTCAAGAAATTATGAAAATATTTGTAAGTAAGTAACAAACTCTTTATTGATTTCACCTCTTGGATATACAGTACAGATACAATTATGAATAAATTGTAACTAAGTAGCAAATTCTTTCTTGAATTCACCTGTTGGATAAACAAAAAGACATTTCGTTCAAGAAATTATGACAAAATTCTAAGTAAGTAACAAACTCTTTATTGTTTTCACGAGTTAGATATACGATGTAGAAATTAAATTCAAGAAATTATATTTCTCTTTATCACAAACAATTTTCACTTAGCTACACGATGTAGAAATTTAATTCAAGAAATTATGAAAAAATTCTCAGTAAGTAACATTTTTTTCTTGAAGTCAACTCTTGGATCTCTGGGATACACAATACGGAAATTTCATTCAAGAAATTATGAAAATATTTGTAAGTAAGTAACAAACTCTTTATTGATTTCACCTCTTTGATATACAGTACAGATACAATTATGAATAAATTGTAACTAAGTAGCAGATTCTTTCTTGAATTCACTTGTTGGATAAACAAAAAGACATTTAGTTCAAGAAATTATGACAAAATTCTAAGTAAGTAACAAACTCTTTATTGTTTTCACGAGTTAGATATACGATGTAGAAATTAAATTCAAGAAATTATATTTCTCTTTATCACAAACAATTTTCACTTAGCTACACGATGTAGAAATTTAATTCAAGAAATTATGAAAAAATTCTCAGTAAGTAACATTTTTTTTCTTGAAGTCAACTCTTGTATCTCTTGGATACACAATACGTAAATTTCATTCAAGAAATTATGAAAATATTTGTAAGTAAGTAACAAACTCTTTATTGATTTCACCTCTTGGATATACAGTACAGATACTTCATTCAAGAAATTATGAAAAAATCGCAAGTAAGTAACTTTTTTTTCTCTTTCTCACAAACAATTTTCACTTAGCTACATGATGTAGAAATTTAATTCAAGAAATTATGAAAACATTCTCAGTAAGTAACAATTTTTTTCTTGAAGTCAACTTTTGGATACACAATACGGAAATTTCATTCAAGAAATTATGAAAAAATAGTAACTAAGTAGCGAATTCTTTCTTGAATTCACCTGTTGGATAAACAAAAAGACATTTCGTTCAAGAAATTATGACGAAATTCTAAGTAAGTAACAAACTCTTTACTGTTTTCACGAGTTAGATATACGATGTAGAAATTAAATTCAAGAAATTATGAAAAAATTCTCAGTAAGTAACAATTTCTTTCTTGAAGTCAACTCTTGGATACACAATACGGAAATTGCATTCAAGAAATTATGAAAATATTTGTAAGTAAGTAACAAACTCTTTATTGATTTCACCTCTTGGATATACAGTACAGATACAATTATGAAAAAATTGTAACTAAGTAGCAAATTCTTTCTTGAATTCACCTGTTGGATAAACAAAAAGACATTTCGTTCAAGAAATTATGACAAAATTCTAAGTAAGTAACAAACTCTTTATTGTTTTCACGAGTTAGATATACGATGTAGAAATTAAATTCAAGAAATTATGTTTCTCTTTATCACAAACAATTTTCACTTAGCTACACGATGTAGAAATTTAATTCAAGAAATTATGAACAAATTCTAAGTAAGTAACAATTTTTTTCTTGAAGTCGACTCTTGGATCCACAATACGGAAATTTCATTTAAGAAATTATGAAAAAATTGTATTTAAGTAGCAAATTCTTTCTTGAATTCACCTGTTGGATAAACAAAAAGACATTTCGTTCAAGAAATTATGACAAAATTCTAAGTAAGTAACAAACTCTTTATTGTTTTCACGAGTTAGATATACTATGTAGAAATTAAATTCAAGAAATTATGAAAAAATTCTCAGTAAGTAACAATTTTTTTCTTGAAGTCAGCTCTTGGATACACAATACGGAAATTTCACATGCAAAGTCGACATAGCTTTATTTCATTTTTTTAAGGTTAATTTAGACGAGGTTACGTGTGCGCACGTAACCTCGTCTAAATTAACCGTACTGTATATCCAAGAGGTGAAATCAATAAAGAGTTTGTTATTTACTTACAAATATTTTAATAATTTCTTGAATGAAATTTCCGTATTGTGTATCCAAGAGTTGATTTCAAGAAAGAAATTGTTACTTACTGAGAATTTTTACATAATTTCTTGAATTTAATTTCTACATAGTATATCTAACTCGTGAAAACAATAAATAGTTTGTTACTTACTTAGAATCTTTTCATAATTTCTTGAAAGAAATGTCTTTTTGTTTATACAACAGGTGAATTCAAGAAAGAATTTGCTATTTAGTTACAATTTTTTCATAATTTTTTGTAAGATATTTACGTATTGTGTGTTCAAGAGTTGACTTTAAGAAGGAAATTGTTACTTGCTAAGAATTTTTTCAAAATATAGTGAATTAAATTTCTACATCATTTATATAAGAGAACATTCTTTGTGATAAAGAGAAAAAAAAAGTTAATTACTTGCAATTTTTTCATAATTTCTTGAATGAAGTATCTGTACTGTATATCCAAGAGGTGAAATCAATAAAGAGTTTGTTACTTGCTTAAAAATATTTTCATAATTTCTTGAATGAAATTTCCGTATTGTGTATCCAAGAGTTGACTTCAAGAAAGAAATTGTTACTTACTGAGAATTTTTTCATAATTTTTTGAATTTAATTTCTACATCGTATATCTAACTCGTGAAAACAATAAAGAGTTTGTTACTTACTTAGAATTTTGTCATAATTTCTTGGACAAAATGTCTTTTTGTTTATCCAACAGTTGAATTCAAGACAGAATTTGCTACTTACTTACAATTTTTTTATAATTTCTTGAATGAAATTTCCGTATTGTGTATCCAAGAGTTGATTTCAAGAATGAAATTGTTACTTACTGAGAATTTTTTAATAATTTCTTGAATTAAATTTCTACATCATGTAGCTAAGTGAAAATTGTATGTGATAAAGAGAAAAAAAAAGTTACTTACTTTTGATTTTTTCATAATTTCTTGAATGAAGTATCTGTACTGTATATCCAAGAGGTGAAATCAATAAAGAGTTTGTTACTTACTTACAAATATTTTCATAATTTCTTGAATGAAATTTCCGTATTGTGTATCCAAGAGTTGACTTCAAGAAAGAAATTGTTACTTACTGAGAATTTCTTCATAATTTCTTGAATTAAATTTCTACATCGTATATCTAAGTCGTGTAAACAATAAAGAGTTTGTTACTTACTTAGAATTTCGTCATAATTTCTTGAACGAAATGTCTTTGTTTATCAAGCAGGTGAATTCAAGAAAGAAATTGCTACTTACTTACAATTTTTTCATAATTTCTTTAATGAAATTTCTGTATTTTGTATCCAAGAGGTGACTTCAAGAAAGAATTTGTTACTTACTGACTAACAATTTTTTCATAGTTTCTTAAATGAAGTTTCTCCATTGTGTATCCAAGAGGTGACTTCAGGAAAGAGTTTGTTACTTGCTTACAATAAAACTATTCTAAAGAATAAAGAAGGGTTAAGCTTAAAGATATTTATTGCTTAAACGTATTAACAGATTTTTTTTGAGAAAAAAAACACAACAACAAATGTTTACATAAAAATAGTACTTAGAGTTCACTCTTAAACATCCACAAACGATGGTCCCACGATATAGAATAGTTTTTACCATGTCTTATGTATTTATCACGATCAGGTATGTTCTTAGGTATCCACTGTGCGAAGAACCTAACCTCGTCTTCAGGACGGTGATAACCCCCTTCAAATTTAGGACACTTAAACTCTTCTAGATTGAAAAGTGGAATCCTAGGGTCACACTTTTGAATTAAAACTTTATCTGTAGGTACATTGCCCTTTACGTAGAGCGCTTCAACCCCAAAAAAGCTGCAAATTTCACTGACTTCCTCCTGAACATTTCTCAGTTCCCGACCAGCATTATTAAGTGGTGTAATCACTCTATCGTAGAATCCCAGTCTGTTTATATGACGTAATGTAGTACTCCACAAGCTTTTATCATACTCAAACATGTTATAGTTCACTATCCAATGATAACAGTCAATTTCTATGAGTTTCAAAGACAATAATAAAAATGCACATTCAAATATAACACCACAAGATGATTTTTCAAACTGATAAATTCAGTGTCATACAGTCCTATCATCTTGGAAGTTATTAATGTAGTTGTTAAGTAGAAAAATACTTCATCAAACTTTTATATCTTGGCTCAAGGTTGAATGGAGTTATGGCTAAGGGGATGAGTCCTAAAACCATCTGAATTCAATTTGGGGAGGAGTCATAAAACCCCAGGAAGTCATTGCGGGGATGAGTCATTGAAATCTAGTTACCTGATAAATTCTGTGTCATACAATCCTATCATCTTGGAAGTTATTAATGTAGTTGTTAAGTAGAAAAATACTTCATCAAACTTTTATATCTCCGCTCAAGGTTGAATGGAATTATGGCTAGGGGGATGAGTCCTAAAACCATCTGAATTCAATAGAGGGAGGAGTCATAAAACCCTCCAGGAACCTAACACCCATGAACATCTAAAAAACTATGTCTGAAAACCCAAACAGCTAATTAAATATTCTAATTCATGATTTCAGGCACGTAAGGCTCAATAGTAACCGAAACTCTAAAAAACGGAATATTGATACCAATAGATACAACAAAAATGTTCCTTTAATAGCTACGCAATTAGGCTAAAAATGAAGATATTTATGCAGAGTTTCAACTAGCTATGGCTAAGTTTGCTAAAGATCAGCTGTTTTCTTGCGAAAACACACAAAATCAGAGAAAATTTTCAATGTTCCTTTAGTACCTACGCAATTAGGCTAAAAATTAAGATATTTATGCAGAGTTTCAACTAGCTATGGATTTTCTTGCGAAAACACACAAAATCAGAAAAAAATTTCAATGTTCCTTTAATAGCTACGCAATTAGACTAAAAAGTAAGATATTTATGCTGAGTTTCAACTAGCTATGGCTAAGTTTGCTGAAGACCAGCTCTTTTTTTGCTAAAACACACAAAATCAAAAAAAATTTTCAATTTTCCTTTAGTACCTTCGCAATTAGGCTAAAAATGAAGATATATATGCAGAGTTTCAACTAGCTATGGCTAAGTTTGCTAAAGACCAGCTATTTTCTTGCGAAAACACACAAAATCAGAAAAAATGTTCAATGTCCCCCTTGAGGTAGATTCCATTTATTTTCGATTCTGAGTATTTTTGGTTTTTCTTTGGTAGACTGATGTTGTTTCAAATTTATAACAAACTACCTGAGTTAACAACTCCATTGGGGTTGCCTTAACTGCTAATCAGTTTAATCCTTTTTCTCTCCACCTTCATACAATCCAATCACTAATTAGAATCATTCACGCTCCTATTATTCAAAACATTAATTAATAACAATCGGGTAATCCCCGCTCGTAATTGCTAATCACCTTAACCCTTTTTCTCCATCGTCAAGTATGACTGGTTGGCCCAGCAAATAACATGGTCCTATACAGGCAAGCAAATAACATGGGAATTCCTATACAGGCAAGCAAATAACACCGGAAGGAACATAAAGGCCCCAAATAGTACAGGAAGGAACGCAAAGGCCGCAAATGCATAGGTACATGCTCTGGAAAGGCACCAAGGAACGTAAAGGCCCCAAATAGCACAGGAAGGAACGTAAAGGCCCCAAATAGCATAGGAACTTGCTATTTAAAGGCACAAAGGAACGTAACTGACCCAAAGACCACAGTACGGACCTTAAAGTCCCCAAATATCAGAGGAAGGAACGTAAAGGCCCACAATAGCATAGGAAGGAAAGTAAAGGCCCATAATCCATAAGTACATGCTCTGGAATGGTGACAAGGAACGTAAAGGCCCCAAATAACACAGGAAGGAACATGAACTCCTAGAATAGCATAGAAAGGAACGTAAAGGCCCAGAATAGCACAGGAAGGAACATAAAGACCCAGAATAGCATAGGAAGGAACGTAAAGGCCCAGAATAGCATAGGAAGGAACGTAAAGACCAATAATAGCAGAGGAAGGAACATAAAGCCCAGACCAGCACCGGAAGGAACGTAAAGGCCCAGAATAGCATAGGAAGGAACATAAAGGCCCAGACTGGCACCGGAAGGAACATAAAGGCCCAGAATAGCATAGGAAGGAATATAAAGGCCCAGAATTCCATATGTACATACTACTAATTTCATGCTTCCTACCCCTGGGATACGAGTTTCTGAAACTCCTAGCAAATCCAGTTCGAATCGTCTGAATTCGTCAGTCAAAATGTCGATACGATAGTCATTTTTTAACCTCGTAACATTCCTTCCAATTTTCATGTTCTTTAAATCATTGAAATTATTTTCGCCTCGGGAAAAGCAATGATCCCAAATACCAGTGCAGGACGGGGATCACATATCTTCTCAAGTCTACACCAAAGTGCTTAAGCCGGCTTAGAACCGGCCAGCAAGAAGTCCCTGGGACCTCCTTGAATGGAGGTTTTGTGCAATCCTGGGCCCATCTTGGTCACAACATGGTTTACAGCACAACATAAAATAAAACAATAAAAACAAACTTCGATCACATAAATTAATAATATGGAAATCCTCAGTTGGCATTATTTTGGCTCAGAATAAAGGAAGATAGCCTAGTGGCTACTTTCGGCTATTCAAAATCAGCAACATGTCGATACTTTCCCCTGAAAATTGGTTCTACCTTCCAGTGACTAGATAAAAAAAAGTTTTGTTTTTTAATGAAAGTAAGTATCAGCATTAAAACTTAAACAAACAGAAATTATTGCATATGTGAAAGGGATGCCCCTCATAGATGTTTTTTTAGTATTTTAAAAAGCTTCTTATTCTAATTAAACGAAACTTGTTTTTCAGAACTCTCACGTAAAGAGTGAGGCATTGGGGAAGGGGTATCTCCCTTCATATGCGGTATGATTTCTTTTCGCTTCAAGTTCAAATATTGCTCCCTAGTTTCAGGTTTTAAAAAATTGTTGTTTTTTTATTAATTTCTGATCATTTTCCAATAATGCTTGGAAGTCTACCTCTTCCCTCTTTGTAACCCCCCCCCCTAAAATTCATCAATGATAAATTTAGCCTGCGTAAAATCTTCCCTCCCCACAATATATCCATCTCAGCTGAAAATGCCGCCCAGAAATTTTCTTCTGGTCAATATCGCCAAGAAAATTTTTTAGCCTACTTTCATTTGAAAAAAGACTTGTTTTTCATTTAGTTAATACTTTATTTTCAAATCACACCGGAAAAACCCCTTCGTGGTAAATATTTACTAGAAATTCTATTCCTCCAATGGAAAGTTTTCTCGCAGAAAATTCTCCCATGAAGAATTTCTCCTACGGCAAATTCCCCCATGGAGGATTTCTCTTGCGAAATATCTCTCCCTCCTACAAAGAATGCCCCAGATAATTTTAACTTTTCGGAAAAATTTTCCTGGATAACACTTTCTGGAACATCTCTGGATGTAAAATTGAATCAGAAAGAGAAAGCAAGATAAATTTCATAGAGGGGTACTGGAAAGTTTTCCCGTGTAAAGTTTCCCATTGTAAATTCATCCCAGGAAATTTCCCTGTTCAGGGAAAATTTTCCCCGTGGAAAATCCCCCTTTCACAAACATTGTGTTTTTTTTCCCCAAATAACAAATACTAAATGTAAACAATAGGCAAAGTCCAAAATGTAATAGTGCTTCGCCCAGGTACTGTGGAGGGTCATGACAATTTAACCGGAACATTTCTAGATGCAAAATTCAATGGGCAAAGAGAAAGTAGAATTTTTTTGTGTAGTTCTGGCAAATTCTTCTATGTAAAATTCTCCCTTGCAAGTTCATCTCCGGAAACCTTCATGTCCATGAAAAATCCTCCCCGTAGAAAATCCCCTCCAGAAAACTCTTCCTCCCCAAAAAATGTCTGTTTACTTACAAATCAAAAGGTACCTAGGGGGTAGGGGGAGGAAAAGGTACCTAGGTGATGTTAGGCTAGGCTAGGTTACGTATTCAATATATGCAGTGCTCTATCCCCCATCCCCCCCTAATGTGCATATATATAGCCCAAATCTGTTTAGAAACTATTATATATTCATCTATTTTATTTTATTTCATTAGCATTAACCAAACTTGACTTTTTAGAAGTGCCCATATAATGGGAAAATACCAATTTTAATTTTCGGTCGAATGGGCCCTATCCCGATATTCTTGGACTACTGGATTGACACTATCCCCCTGGTGAAAAAAAAACAACAAATAAATAAACAAGTATCTGTGATATTTCTTCTGACAAAAAATACAAACTTCCACGTTTATGCAGATGGGAGGTTGGAACCTTTACAGTAGGGTTCCATTATATGATGAATCTGATGGTGAACTTTTTATTAAAATTCCTTGACTTTTCGGGGGTGTTTCTCCCCTTTCTCGAAAATCACGAGAATTTTCTCAGGTTCGTAGCTTTTGATGGGCACATTAAACTTAATGGAGTTTAGATATTTGTAATCAGCAGAAAAAGCCAATTCTTTCGATGTATATATTGTTATCAAAATCCCTTTTTTACAGTTTTAGTTACTATTGGGCCGAGTTGCTCCTAACTTACAGGTCGTTACCCTCAACTGTTTGATTAAATCACCAGCCTTGGAACTGATCACCTCGTATGACCTCATACACATATTTTTGAGACTCATAACTAGACTTCCATGACTTGAATGGATCAGTTTTTTTCTTGGAACTATAGATTCCCTATAGAAAATCTGCAGAGCCTTTACGGATTCGGCTGTTGGCACAGCATGCATTGCATTGACTATTGAAGCTTCGCCATATACTTCCCACCGACTAGGTTGATTCTGTCGTAGGTGAATCACAGGGATCGTGGGTAAATTCGTCTATTGATAAGGATTTAGTAGCCAAAAAGGCCAAATTCATATCTCTCTCTATTGTACTCTGAAGAAGATCGTCAGTGGAAATATACATTTTCATGAAACGCAGATATGTGGCAACCATGACGGGTGTGATCTAAGCAAGGCCTATAAGCCTAGTAGACTTTTTATACAGTCAAGTCCATTGGAGGTCCTCAGTAACATTTGAAAGTCCACCCTTACTAACCATATTTTGAATTTTAGAACGAGCTATGCCAACTTATGGATACAGGTTTGTATGCTGTGTATCAGCATGTATGAGTCAATGAATTAAATACATCGTTGTTCTTCTTCTCGGCCACTGGATCTTTTCTGCAGGACGTTCTTAAGCATTTATTCTTTAAAGCAGAAAGCCAATATCGAAAATTTCTTAAAGTATTTATATTCTTTAAAACAGAAAATAGTCAAAATTTTCAAATATCGTTTTCGATATCGATATTTATGTTTCGATATTCGACATCAATAGTTGCTCCGATATATAGATATATGAGTATCGATATTGATTATCGCCCTACAATACTGCTAATTACTTTTGTCTGTTGCTAATGGCTAGTAGCAAAGCGTATCAAATATTTTTCAGGGGGGAGAGTTCCCAAATGCTCAAAAAGAACGTTTTTTTTCCTTTCTGTCGCTTTATCTCGTCGACACTGCTTTTTTTTTTGTTAAATGTGTTTTAATAATATTCACGAATAAAAAAAAATTTCACAATAATTTTATTTTTAAGGTTATATATTTGATAATTAGATCGGGGAGGGGTAGGGTAAAGCAAAGCTAAATACTTTTAGGAATGATGCAATTAAGTATTTAAGAGATTTTTTAAATTTTCTTTATAGAATTTTATAGTGTTTCCTTCTGAGGGGGGCAACCATTGCACTTGTACGAGACATTACCAGCAAATAATGCAGGGCTATTATCGATGTACGATGTATTTTTGCCAAGCCCTTTTTTGAGGATGTGACTGAAAAATTCAAATATTTAATATATTTCATGGTCTTAGGAGTCTCCTCATACATATTTGCATGCCTGTGTTTGGGTCTGTCTTTATTATATGAATACCCGTTCAATATCAATCAAATATCAGCAAAAAATGATCAGCTCCCTCGGAACTGACGACTTTTAAAATTGTGACAGGTTAGATTCATTGACCTTCCTCAAACTATAACTATGGTTTTGGTCAATATATACCAAATCATATTATTGAGTTAGGACTAAAGTGAATACACCATTCGATGCCTTTTTTTATGCTGATTACGAATATAATAAGCATTTCTATGCCCCTGATATATTTCTGAAATGAATTTCAGCCCCCCTATATATGCCAATTCAGGGTTAGGTTAGGCTAGGTTAGGTTAGGCATAGCCTATATAGGGGGGGAGGGGGGCTGAAATTCATTTCTGATAGAAATGCTTATTATATTCGTAATCAGCACAAAAAAGGCATCGAATGGTGTATTCACTTTATTTGAAACTCAATAATATGATTTGGTATATATTGACCATGGTTTTTGATAAGAATATAAATGAAACTAGCAACTCCCCTATCAACTGGATATGAACCCCCCACCCCTCTGAATGTGCTTCTCTTATGGTACATTAACATTAGGAAAACTTAATGTAATTTTTTCTACCTGTTCCAGACTCCATTTATATTACTTTTATATTTAAAATATCTTGAATATCCTTCGCAATCGGGCTGAAAGAGAAAACTAACCATCTCGCATTTCATTCATCGTATGTTAGCTAGCTGCTGACGTCATAACAGCAACTGTGATTTTTGAATACGGATAAATTCGATTTGGATAATTTGAACGGCAGCAGGTTGGGATGTCGGAATACGGTGGGAAAAATTGACAGGCTCCGACGTTCCACCGGGCCCTCATTCATAAGGGTGTCTGCCCCCGTGTAGCGTGGTCCTGTCCACTAAAGATAAGTAATTTTTTGTTATACTGGATCTTTATTTTCATCATGGTACAGTTTCAAAAGGGGGATTTGGCGTTAGCACATTTCAAGGGAT
The DNA here is from genome assembly GCF_049724085.1 of Artemia sp. Qi Xiang Cuo. Lineage (NCBI taxonomy): Eukaryota > Metazoa > Arthropoda > Branchiopoda > Anostraca > Artemiidae > Artemia > Artemia sp. Qi Xiang Cuo. The sequence goes on from NC_142794.1 coordinate 61,328,314, forward strand.
AGCCACTTTGGCCGATTCAGATTGTTGGCATTACTATTCAAGAAAAGTTTATGTCGAAATTCATTGCATTTTGTTCTGGATCCCCTGAATTTCAAAATGTGTTAAAAGCGAATCTTCTTTCGTATAATGAAAATTATTTGAAAGCTTCGAAAAAAAAACAGCTACGATCATTACCAGCACCTACAGGCTCTCGAGCAGCTGCATAATCAAACAATTCGTAGTAACGAACTGTAAGTAAGGAGCGATAAGGCTCAATAGTAACCAAAACTAAGAAACAGAGTCTTGATGACAATGGTTACATCAAAAATAATCATATTTGCATGCTAATTCAAAATATGTAAAATTCACCAAGTTTAATGTTACCCATCAAAAGATATCTACCCATTCAAGATATCTGCCCATTCAAGATATCTGCCATGCCTTCTCTCTTTTAACAGAGTTTCGCCAACCAAAGTTTGAATGCATTTTCGAAAGAGAAGATAGACAAGAGAGAGAGAGAAAGAGAGAAAGGAAACTAAAACTGATGGATTCCTCTTCTAAGTCGTGATTAATATCCGACTTGTCTTTCTTCTTCATTTTTGATTTTGACTACTTCAGACAATTTAGCAATGCCCTTCTCTTTAACTGCCCCTACTGGTCTTGTCTCATTTGATTGTACTTTTACTTGTTGCACGTTCAAGCCGCATCCAGGCAGATCATGGTGCCCAGCAGACAACGACATGTTTCTTACCAGAGATTTTGCTCGAGGGTGCCCGGCTCCATAAGTGACGATTCCACCGTCACTCAAATTTTTGGAAGCCCCCAATATACTCTAGGTCAGCGTTGACTGTCGCAAGCCATGTTTTCTTTTGTCCTCCTGCTTTCTTCCTCCATGCTGGTAGTGGAAGGTATTTGAGGCATTTTTTGGTACTATGGTTTTCTGATCTCTGCATGGTGTGGCCAAACCACCTCAAGCACCTCATTTTTACAACATCAGAGGCAATTGGGCGATACCCACCTCTTCTCCTGACCTCTTCGTTCGAGACTCTGTCTGAGAGGCGAATGCCTAGTATATATCGCAGGCATTTGTAATGGCTTACGTCCAAGTTAGACGTTCCGCTGCTTTTGGCCAAGTTTCACACCCATAGAGAAGAACACAGAGTACCATGGCTTCTTAGACTCGGAGCTTTATGTGTTGAGAGATTTCGATACGCTTCAAAAGCGAGTTTTTTAGCTGCAGGAAGACGTTCCATGCTGAGGATATACGATTCCGGATCTCTTTTGATGATTCCCCAGTTGCATTTATCATTGAGCCAAGGTATTTAAACGACTGAACGTCCTCGATTTGACTACAATTTAGGGTCACAGGGGTGTCATCCATCCCAGCTGTCCACATTTTTTCGTCTTCGGTAGACTTATTTGGAGGCCAGTCATAAGTGCTCTGCTTGCTACTTCATTAATCATGGCTGGGTCTTCCGTAACAGACTCAGCAAGTATATCCACATCATCAGCGTAATCAAGATCCTTGACAGATTAGGCTGGGGTTACTTCCACACCTTTATGCTTTTCGAGGGCCACGAGAATCCAATTAATGACGAATTAATGACCAGATCTGAGAGCTCATTATCAACTCTACCTTGGGCCTTGGTTTCATCATAGTATGCCTCTCAGGGACTCTGTCCTCCCTCATTGTGACCCATATGGCTTCCCGATGGACCGAATCAAAAGCTGTGATGAAATCGATAAAGATTTGGATTGTCTCCTGCTGGTGCTTAAAGCGATGTTCTAGGACCTGTCTTAAGCTAAAGATCTGAACACAGCAGCCCATGCCTGGTCTAAATCCCGCTTGGTTGGGTCTCGTTTGGGAATTTCTAGTGTCTCGGAACCTATTTAGAAGTATAATTGCGAATATCTATGCAGCAATCGGGATATGCCTCGGTAGTTTTTACATTCCATTCAATCTACTTTTTTGAAGATGGGGACAATTATCGATGTCTTCCACTTATCAGGAATGTATTCATTATCCCATACATTCGTAATACATTCGTAAAAAAAAGTCCATGGAGCTTATCTGCGGCCGACTCAGGTAGAGCTTTCAGCTGCTCATCCGGGAAGTCATCTATTCCAGGACTTTTGTGTTTTTTTAGGAACTTAATTGCCTAGCCTACTTCCTCTCTAGTAGGTGGGTTTGTAGACACACTTTCATAAGAATGGTATTTTGACGGTTTGGGTGAAGTCATAGGGTATCGGTTTTTGCTGCTAGTAATTCCTGGTCTCAACAATTCTTGGAAGTGTACCCGCCACCATTCGATACGTTTTTCCTTACTTTTGAGCAGTTGCCCGTCTTTCACTTTAAGCAGGAGCATGGTAGATTGATTTTTCTTCCTGGTACATTCTCCAAGAATCTGGTACAGTTTCCTTATATCATTTTGTGAGGCGGCTTTTCCCATTTCATCGGCCAAATTTGATCAGTATTTTGGTCACTCTCTCGAGCCAACTTTCCGTCGGCTCTAGCAGACTTATGGCATCCCTGACGCAGTGATTTATGTACTGCAGACTTTTTGCTGGATATCTCCTTCTTCATTGCAGAGAGTCTTAGTGTTTTCTCAGAAATCCATTTTTGGCTTTTTGTTTTACAGCTTCGAGGATGTATATTGCGGTTTCCTTCACTCGGCCTTTGAACTTGCTCCATTTTCTCTCTATCTTTGAAGTAGGGCATACTGATGAGTTGGAATCCTGATCAATAACTTCGGCGTCGTCTTGCAGGCTGGCGAAGCGGTTGGAAAGCTCAAGGGCAAAGGGTTCTCGGTAGTTATCTAATTTCAATTTAAATACATCTATTTTCTTACTTGGCATGGGCGCCTTCTTTGTACTGAGTCTGTACCTTAGCCTGGTCTTTAGCAGGAAATGGTCGGATCCATTTCTTGATCCTGTGTCAGTACCTCTGTGCACCCTTGAGTCTAACATCAAGGTCTTCCACTTCGAGATATAAGCAGGTAATCAATTTGAGCTGTCGTTCTTCCTTCGCGGGAGTCCCAGGTATATATGTGGCAGGGCTTGTGTCTAAACCAAGTATTAGCAACAGCAAGATTGTTCAGCATTGCAAACAGGTCTCATTTGATGGTTCAGGCTGTTGATTTTCACCTATTGTAATTTTTTTGTTTTTGTTGTTGTTGTCTCATTTTTCAGGGCCGACCGCATCGAACCAACGGTCCTAAAACATGCTGAGGCTCATTTGAACAGAAATCAACATTTCTGGTGTGCGTTTTATTTGAACAAAGGGATTATACGGCTACTAGCCCCCATCCCAGCTTCCTTTTTTCCCAAAAATTGTTCGATCAACAGCTTGAGATAGCCATTTTGTTTAGTATAGTTGAAAGGCTCCAAGACTATACCCTTAGATTTAACATGACCCATGCAGCCCCTGAGGACAGGTATAGAGATGAAAGTGCGCTAAGGATAATAAGGATAGTGTACGATCTATGAAAACCAGTTTCATAGCCATAAAGACTAACGGGTGACAGAATGCATTGGACAAAGGGATTAGACGGCTACTAGCCCCCATCCCACCTCCCTTTTTTCCCAAAAATTGTTCGATCAACATCGAACAATCCTCTTTTCCCAAAAATTGTTCGTTCGTGTAACTTGGGCTATATACTTTTGGAACTTAGGCACATTAGGGGGGGTGGGGGTAAGGCTAGGTTACTTCACCCCACACCTCAAAATGTTAAAATATATAGCGAATAATATTATTATAATATGATTATAATATAATTATATTATTAAATATAAATTATTTATTATATAAAGTATTATATTTTCATCATACTTTGGTATATTTCATTAGGATTACCATTAATTCATTTCTTGGGCGTGTTCTGTATAATTAAAAAGTACCTCATTTTTTTTATTAAAGAAGCTATAAGACCAATGCTTGTCAAAATTTGTGAATGGTGGGGTAAATTTTTCAATGAGAATATAAAAAAGGCCATTTTCAAAATTGCCGCTGGTGTTCCAGCAGTTATACCAGCTCAACTAGATTAAAAAGAAAATAGTTCCTATATTTTTGGGGGGAAAAATATATACCATTTTTTGTGATCAAACAGTTCGTGGTAGCGAACTGTAAGTAAGGAGCGACCCGGCTCAATGGTAACCAAAACTCTAGAAAACAGGTTTTTGATACCAATAGATACAGAAAAAGAATCAGATTTCAATGCTGATTTCAAATATGTAACTTTCATCAAGTTTAGTGCTACCCATCAAAAGTTACGCGCCTGAGAAAATTTGGCTGATTTTCAAAAAAAGGGGGAAAGACCCCCTAAAAGTTATAGAACCTTAATAAAAATCACACCATCATATTCAGCGTATTAGAGAACCCTACTGTAGAGGTTTCAAGCTCCTATCTACAAAAATGTGGAATTTTACATTTGTTACCAGAAGAAAGATCACGGATGCGTGTTTATTTGTTTGTTTGTTTGTTTGTTTGTTTTTTTGTTGTTTTTTTCCCCAGGGGTGATCGTATCGACCCAGTGGTCCTAGAATATCGTGGGAGGGCTCATTGGAACGGAAATTAAAAGTTCTAGTGCCATTTTTAAGTGACCAAAAAAATGGAGGGCAACTAGGCCCCCTCCCACGCTTATTTTTTTCCCAAAGTCACCCGATCAAAATTTTGAGATAGCCATTTTGTTCAGCATGGTCGAAAATATGATAAATATGTCTTTTAGAATGACTTAATCCCCCGAAGTCCCCAGAGGGAGGGCTAAAAGTTATGAACTTTACCCAATGTTAACATATAGTATTGGTTATTGGGAAGTATACAGAAGTTTTCTGGTGTTTTTTTTCGTGGTAGTGGGTGATATGGGTGGGTAGGTGGTTAAGTTGGAGGATCTGTTCATGAAGGAAGTTTTCACGGGGGAAGGGAAATTGCCATGAAGGGGGCGCCGGACTTGCCAGCATTATATATTGATTATTGTGAAGTAAACAACCATTTCCAGGACGGATTTTTTCTGGAGGGGGGGGGCTAGAGGAGGGGTTTACTCTGGAGAATATTTCCGTGGAGGATGTTTCCTTGGGGTAAGGGACATTTCTATGAAGGGGGCGCCGGATTTCCAAGCATTATTTAAAAAACGATCAGAAATTAAATAAAAAAAAACAAGTTTTTTCAACTGAAATGTAAGAAGGAATGTTAGAACTTAAAACAAACAGAGATTACAACGTATGTGAGGGGGTTCTCCCCCAAATCAATACCTCCCTCTTTACGCTACAGTTTTTTTTTTAGTGCTTTCAAAAGAGCTATCTATTCTAATTAAACGGCCTTTGTGATTCAGGGGTTTGTGAATCAAATTTTTTTTAAACTCTTAACGTAAAGAGCGTGGTATTGCCTAAGAGGAGAACCCCTTCATATACGTAATAACATATACGTAATAAAAAAAACAATAAAAAAACAAGCGATACGGCTCAATAGTAATCGAAACTTTTAAAAACGGAATTTTGATGTCAATAAATGTATCAAAAGAATGTGTTTATAATGCTGATCCTAAATATATAAATTTCATTAAGTTTAGTATTACTCATCAAAGGCTACGAGCCTGAGAAAATTTACTCGATTTTTTAAAGAGAGGGAAACATCCCCTACAAGTGAAAGAATTTTAATGAAAATCACATCGTCAGATTCAGCGTATCAGAAAACCCAATTACATAGGTTTCAAGCTCATATCTGCAAAAATCTGCAACTTTGTATTTTTTTTTTGCCAGAAGAAAAATATACGAATATAGAAGTTAGTTACGTAAGTTAATTTGTAAAGACATCCATTTAGCAAAAGAAAAGTAAATTTTTTATGCAAATAAAAGGTGCATTAACTAAAAAACGATCATGAATTAAATAAAAAAAACAATTTTTTTAAACTGAAAGTAAGGAGCGACATTAAAACTTAAAACGAACAGAAATTATTCCGTATATGAAAGGGGCTGTCCCCTCCTCAACGCCTCGCTCTTTAAGCTAAAGTTTGACTCTGTCTCACAACTTTATTTTTTAAAAAAATAAAAAACTTTAGCGTAAAGAGCGAGGCGTTAAGGAGGGGACAGCCCCTTTCATATACGGAATAATTTCTGTTCGTTTTAAGTTTTAATGTCGCTCCTTACTTTCAGTTTAAAAAACTTGTTTTTTTTTATTTAATCAGGGTATTAGCCAATGGTACCAATTCCAGAAAATTCAGGAAGGAAGCAAAGATTTTGTTATATTCTCTGCATGAAGATGCAAAAAGGTATTTTACAAAATTTCAAGGGTAATTTTCGCTTGAGAAAAAAAACAAAACGTCAATATAAAGGTATATTTCCATATGTATGGTGTAATTTTACCCCTTCCTGTAGGTTTGCATGTATAAAATATAGTAAAGAAACAAAACAATTATTAATTACAATAATAAAGAGTATTATAATTCTAGTTATTTCTATTCAATAATCTAGTGATTTATGTGCCAATTTAGTGATTTATTTTTCAAAAATCTAGTGATTATTTTTCACTGGGTGGCAATCCTGCCAACACGGCGTGTGCGTTGTCATTTATCTTAGGGGAGAGGTGTCGGGGTCGTGCGCTTTTTCGTATCAGATAAATTTTCCTTTTATTTTTACACAGATTTACCCACGATATAACTTTAATCTACAACTTAAAATTCTCGGAGAGGCTAGCCTGTTTTAAATGTATTGCTTTTGCAACAGGGAAGAAATTGTTTTGAAATTATATCTTTATCTAGCTAATACTGGCCATCAAAATATAATTTATGCGGAAAGCAAGTTTAATTTGGAGTGGTAAAACATTCTATTAGCCCATCACAGAGCCAACCTTACCTTTTTTGTAAGTGTGTTTTTCCCTTCTACATTAGATATTGATATGAGTAGTATCTATACTATTGATTCTAACTGTACAAGAAAAAAATACATGGAATTGCTATTGATTCTAACTGTACAAGAAAAAATACATGGAATTGTTGTTGATTTGAACGGTACAAGAAAAAATACATGGAATTGCTGTTGATTCTAACTGTACAAGAAAAAATACATGGAATTGCGCAAGAAAAACCCACGCGTGTGACATTAGAGTTAGACATGGGCATTTTAAAAGCTGGCATGACAACACCCATACACATGGACATTGCGAAAAAAAAGATAATCAGGCTGGTTTTTACATTGCAAAAAAAGCTGGCAAGGTGTACACTGGTTCCTTAACATTGGAAAAAGCAAGATATTTATTATAAATTTGGAACAATATCAATCTTTGGAAATGGTTAGCGATAACATTTTTTTTGCAATTGGCATTTTTGTCTGATAACAGGAACCATTCATTGCGATCATAGCTCTAAAAAAAAGAAAAGGGTTTGGCATTTGTGAATACTTCGATGTCTTCGGTTTATTACACGATTGGTGTTTTGAACAGGGGTGTCAGTTTAAAATAGAGTCTAACGAGGACTTGTTAACTCAGGCAATTTTTTATAAACGGGTATTTATATTCTAGTCACTTTTCGTTCCCCCAATTTTTCAAAGTGGGTGTTTACAACTAAGGGGGAAACTGGCCCGACCAAAGAGCATTTATATTCTTGTCACTTTACGTCCCCCAAATTTTTAAAGCGGGTGTGTACAACTAAGGGGAAACTGGCCCAAACAAAGAGTATTTATATTCTTATCACTTGTCGTTACCCCAATTTTTCAACGTGAGTTTTTTCAACTAAGTGGGAAACTGGCCCAACCAAAGAGTATTTAAATTCTTGTCACTTTTGATTCCACCTATTTTTCAACTCGGGAGTTTACAACTAAGGGGGAAAATGGCCCGACCAAAGAGTATTTTTATTATTGTCACTTTTCGTTCCCCCAATTTTTCAATGCGGGTATTTAAAACTATGGGGAAACTGGCCCTACCAACGAGTATTTATATTCTTGTCACTTTTCGTTCCCCCAATTTTTCAAAACGAGTGTTTACAACGGAGGGGTAAATTGGCCCGACCAAATAGAATTTACATACTTGACACTTTTCGTGCCCACAATTTTTCAATGCGGGATGTTTACAACTATGTGGAATCTGGCCCAACCATAGAGTCTTTATATTCTTGTCACTTTTCGGTACCCCAATTTTTCAAAGTGGGTGTTTACAACTAAGAGGAATGGCAGAAGGATGTGTTAGCGAATTTATAGTGGAGGGCGAGTTGCTAGCGAAAAACCAGTGTGGATGAGTTGAAATAAAAATTTTAATAAAAAATGACTGAAAAGTGATTTGGGGGAGATTGGTTGATTGACAGAAGGATGTAATAGCGAAGTTATAGTGGAGGGCGAGTTGCTAGTGAAAAACAACTGTGGATTATTTGAAATAAATTTTTTTTAACACGAAATGACTTAAAAGGGTTTGATTATCAGAAGGATGTTTTAGCGAAGTTTTAGTGGAGGGTGATTTGCTAGCAAAAAACACGTGTGGATGAGATGAAATAAATAAATTTAACAAGAAATGTCTGAAAAGTGTTTTGGGGGAGATGGGTTGATTGGCAGAAGGATGTATTAGCGAAGTTATAGTGGAGGGCGAGTTGCTAGCGAAAATCTAAGCTAATAAGGGTTTTTGACCGTAAACTCTAGTTTTTTGTAAGAAAATTATGGAAAATACAATTCGTTGTTTCATAGGTGAAACTAAAGTCAGGGTATGGATCGAAAAATAAACTATTTCTGTAGAATCTGAGCTAATAAGGGTTTTTGACCATAAACTCTAGTTTCCTGTAAGAAAATTATGGAAAAAACAATTCTCTCGTTCAAATGTGAAACTTTGGTCCATTCTCTGGTTCAAATGTGAAACTGAAGTCCAGTCTTGGATACTCATAATAATGAGGACTGATGGTTCTAACTCAATATTTTTTTTTCATAAAAACAAACTATTTTTTTTAAACTTCGAAATTATTCAACTTTAGTTTTTTTTGTACTTATCTTAAAATGACAAAATATACTTACGGCTCTAACGATTGTACTCTGTGATTGGTCAAAGACACAATGTGGCTTTCCCACTGGTACTCTATGTCTGAATATCGACACTACCTAGTCTATTGCATGTATCAAATAAGTATTTTTTACGCCGTAGAACGATAAACACATAAGTCCTATGTTTTAAAAAAGTGAAGATGGAGCATTTTAATAAAGTGTGTTTACATGTCAATGTTATTGTAGCATTGAATGCCGACAAAGAGAAGTATTTAAACTATGAAACAAGTAAAAATGGTAGCACTATTGGAAATGTATGTGTGCATTGTCATGACAGTAAGGAATTTAATTTATTTGGAGTACCAAAAAAATTCAACTCTTCTTATGGTGGATATGCAAGAGTGAGATATCCAGAGATGATAGCACTCAAAGAAAATCCCAACATAAAAATAATAGTTGATGAAGAGGGACATCTTCTTTCCAGTGCTTGTGGTAACATGCTACCTCTTGTTACACCCCATCGTCAACTTTCGGGTATTAGCATTCAACAGAAGATCAAAAGAAGACATGCATACTCTTCTACTAATATCATAAACCATATCTTGTCGACGTGCCGAAACTGTTACCTTTGTAAAAATAATGTTGTAATAGACAGTGAAATTGCCGGAAAAATAAAAAGGGCATTGGCAGAAAATATCACTAAGGAATATAAAGATGAATAGATGAAAAACAAAGTGCCAGCAAACGTCACTACCATTAAACAAACAATTAATGAACCAAATAATAACAAAGATGAAGTGCATATTGAACATGTGGATGACCCCCCATTAGAAATGTGTTCACATGCTAGTGTTATTGTAGCAATGAATGCTGACAAGGAGAAGTATTTGAACTATGAAACTAGTACAAGTGGTAGCACTATCGGAAACGTATGCGTGCATTGTCATGATACTATGGAGTTAAATTTCTTTGGAGTACCAAAAAATTCAATTATACAAATGGTGGATATGCAAAAGTATCATTTTCAGAGATGTTAGTACTCAAAGAGAATGCCAACATAAAAATAATAGTTGATGAAGAGGGTTATCTTCATGCTAGTGCTATAGGTAACATGCTACCTATTGATAGAACCTTTTGTTGGCTTTCAGGTATTAGCATTCAAATGAAAGAAAAGAGGAAAAGAAAGGCCTACGCTGTTTCCAATATCATAAACCGCATATTTTCTACATGCTGACACAATTACTTGTATAAAATTATTGTGATAATATACATTGAAATTGCCAGAAAAATAAAATGGTCATTGTAAGAAAAAATTGCTATGGAATATAAAGATGAAACGATGAAAAACAAAGCACCAGCAAACGTTACTGGCATTGATCAAACAGTCAATGACTCAAATAATACCAAAGACGAAAAGCATATTGAGCCTGTTCATGAGACACCAGTAAAAGTTGTAAGATGTAAGAAAAGGTGTAGAAAAGATGTAAGAAAAGGAATTTGCGTACATCTATTGTCAGCACACATGGGATAACATTGTCAAAATCTAAGTATCAGAATGAAAAAATTGTAGGTAAGTAAATAAGCAAGTAAGTAAGTAAGGAAGTAAGTAAGTAAATAAGTAAGTAACTTTCTTGAAGTCACCACTTGGATACACAATACAGAAATTTACATGCACAGAGACAACCCACACACACACACACACACACACACACACACAAACACACAAACACACACAAACACACACAAACACACACACACACACACACACACACACACACAAACTCACTCACAGAGAAGACACACACATAGCGACGACACACTCACAGATACGACACACACACACATACGACAACACACACACAGAAGAGACACGCACAGAATTTGGAATATTTTAGTAGTGTTGTGTCGTGGTTTACCTTGTCACAGTTAAATTTTCTTGATTTACCAAATTTCCTTTTTTATTTATTTGATTGAATTTCAATAGTTGTAATATTTCAGTTGCGTTTTGTCGTGAATTAACTTGTCACAGTTACATTCTCATGATTTTTCAAAGTTCATTTTGAATTTCTTTAGTTGAAATGCAAGAGTTGGAATATTTCACTATTGTTTGGTTGTGGTTTACCTTGTCACAGTTACATTTTCTTGATTTTTCAAAGTTCATTTTGAATTTCTTTTATTGAAATGCAAGAGTTGGAATATTTCAGTAGTGTTTTGTCGTGGTGAAATATTCCAACTCTTGCATTTCAACGAAAGAAATTCAAAATGAACTTTGAAAAATAATGAAAATGTAACTCTAACAAGGTAAACCACGACGAAACACTACTGAAAAATTCCAACTCTTGAATTTCAATGAAAGAAATACAAAATGAACTTTGAAAAATCAAGAGAATGTAACTGTGACAAGGTAAACCACAACAAAACACTACTGAAATAATCCAACTCTTGCATTTCAAAGAAAGAAATTCAAATTAGCTTTGAAAAATCAAGAGAATGTAACTGTGATTAGGTAAACCACAACAAAACACTACTGAAATATTCCATCTCTTGCATTTCAACTAAAGAAATTCAAAATGAACTTTGAAAAATCGTGAAAATTTAAATATAACAAGCTAAACCACGACAACACACTACTGAAATATTCCAATTCTTGCAATTAAATAAAAGAACTTCAAAATTAACTTTGAAAAATCACGAGAATGTAACTGTAACAAGGTAAACCATTACAAAATGGTACTGAAATATTCCAGCTCTTGCAGTTCAATAAAAGAAATTCAAAATGAACTTTCATAAATCAAGAAATGTAACTCTGACAAGGTAAACCAGAACCAAACACTACTGAAATAATTCAACTCTTGCATTTCAATGAAAGGAATCCAAAATGAACTTTGAAAAATCAAGATAATGTAACCGTGACAAGTTAAACAAGAACAAAACAATACTGCAATATTCCAACTCTTGCATTTCAATAAAAGAAATTCAAAATGAACTTTCATAAATCAATAAAGTGTAACTGTGATAAGTAAAACCAAAGAAAAAAACTACTGAAATATTACAACTATTGTATTTCTATGAAAGAAATTCAAAATGAACTTTGAAAAATCAAGAAAATGTAACTGTTACAAGGTAAAACACAACAAAACAAGAGTGAAATATTCCAACTCTTGCACTTCAATGAAATAAATCCAAAATAAACTTTGATAAATCCAGAAAATGTAACACTCACAAGGTAAACCATGACAAAACGCTACTGAAATATTCCAATTCTTGCATTTCAATCAAAGAACTACAAAATTAACTTTGAAAAATCAAGGGAATGTAATTGTAATAAGGTAAACCATGACCAAATGCTACTGAAATATTCCAACTCTTGCAGTTCAATAAAAGAAATACAAAATGAACTTTTAAAAATCAAGAAAATGTAACTGTGACAAGGTAAACCATGACCAAACACTACTGAAATAATTCAACTCTTGCATTTCAATAAAAGAAATTCAAAATGAACTTTGATAAATCAAGAAAATGTAACTGTGATAAGGTAAACCACAGCAAAACACTACTGAAATATTCCAACTCTTGCATTTCAATAAAAGAAATTCAAAATGAACTTTGATAAATCAAGAAAATGTAACTGTGATAATGAAAACCAGATCAAAACACTACTGAAATAATCCAACTCTTGCATTTCAATTAAAGAAATTCAAAATGAACTTTGAAAAATCAAGAAAATGTAACTGTGACAAGGTAAACCACAACCAAACAATAGTGAAATATTCCAACTCTTGCTTTTCAACGAAAGAAATTCAAAATGAACTTTGAAAAATCAGGCCTTTGGGGTGCCAGGGGCCCTTTGGTAGGGGGAGGGGCCGGGGGAGGGGGTCGTTCTGTGTCTCAACGCACCAAAAAAATATTAAAAAATGGGGGAGGGAAGGGGAGTAAGGGAGGGGGGAGGGGAGGGGAGGAGTGGGGAAAAGGGGAGGGGGAGGGGAAGGTGAGGAGTGGGGATGGAGGGAGAGGGGCCCTTTGGGGGCCAAAGGGATGAGGGGCCCTTTGGGGACCGGGGGGGGTCTGGGGGACCCTTGAGGGCCGGGTGGCCCTTTGGGACTCTGATGGACCTTTGAGGACCTGGGGCTTCCTTCGGGGTTGTGGTAGGGGGATTGGAACTCTTTGGGGTTGGGGTAGAGGACCTCACAACACTGTTCAAATGGAACTTGTGTATTATAACGAGCACAGAGACATTTCCCGGAAACTCATATCATTTGCCTCGAACAACAACTGGAAGGAAGTGTCATTAACTTTGCCCGGAAACAACAACAACATTGACCTTGGCATTCGCTGAGAGTGTGCCCAAAACAACAACAACAACATTGACCCCATTAACCATTTGTTCTCTCTAATGACTCTAATACCTGTTAAAAACAACAACAACAACTTTGACCCCATTAACCACGTGTTCTCCCTAATGACTCTATCGAGTGCACACATCAACAACAAGAACATTGACCCCAGTAACCATGTGTTCGCCCTAATGACTCTATCGAGAGACCAATACAATAACAACAACATTGACCCCATTAACCAAGTGTTCTCACTAATTACTCTATCGAGTGACCAAAACAACAACAATAACATTGACCCCATTAACCACGTGTTCTCCCTAATGACTCTATAGTCCATGAAAGTAACAAAGTTCCTGTTTTTCCATTCTCACTGACAAAATCCATAAAACCATCAAATAAATCGACCAACACACATAACCATCCATGAAAACAGATATAAATGTGACAAAGTTCCAGTTTTTTCATTCTCACTGACAAAATCCATAAAACCATCAAATAAATCGACCTACACACATAACCATCCATAAACTATGTAAAAAAAAAGTTATAGGTGGCAGCAGGGGTGAGGGACAGGACCTCCTGAGGCATCTCTACTTACGTAATAATTTCTGTTCGTTTTAAGTTTTGATGTTGCTCCTTACTTTCAGTTGAAAAAAAATTAATTGAATTTCTGATCGTTTTTTTAAATAATGCTGGGACATCCGGCGCCCCAGTCATAGCACTGGCCTTTCCCCCCTTTCAAATACCTCCCGGGTAATATATTCAACACTACCCCCGGACCCCCCCCCCAAAAAAAAAAACAAACAGAAAAAGTCCTGAAAACTTCTGTATACTTCCCAATAACCAATACTATATGTAATTTGGTAAAGTTCATAACTTTCAGCCCTTCCCCCGGGGACTTCGGGGGATTAAGTAATCCTAAAAGACATAGTTATTATATTTTCGACCATGCTGAACAAAATGGCTATCTCAAAATTTTGATCGGGGGACTTACGGGAAAAAATGAGCGTTGGAAGGGGCCTAGTTGCCCTCCATTTTTTTGGTCACTTAAAAAAGGCACTAGAACTTTTAATTTTCGTTTGAATGAGCCCTCTCATGATATCCTAGGACCACTGGATCGATACGATCACCCCTGGCAAAAAAAACCAACAAATAAACACGCATCTGTGATCGTTCTTCTGGCAAAAAAAAATACAAAAATCCACATTTTTGCAGATAGGAGCTTGAAACCTCTACTGTAGGGTTCTGCGATACGCTGAATCTGGTGGTGTAATTTTCATTAAGGTTCTATATCTTTTAAGGAGTGTTTCTCCCTTTTTTCGAAAATCGGGCAAATTTTTTCAGGCACTTAACTTTTAATGGGTAGTACCAAACTTGATGAAGCTTATATATTTAGAATCAGCATTAAAATCTGATTCTTTTGATGTATGTATTGGTGTCAAAATTCTTAGAGTTTCGGTTACTATGGAGCCGGGTCGCTCCTTACTGACAGTTCGTTACCACGAACTGTTTGATCAGTTGATGTAGCATAATTCACATCTCTACTTGTTTTCATCAAAGAGAAATTTATACGTTCTTTATTTTATTTGGGATATCAGAGGACATTTGTATCCTTTTACTCAGTATAATTTCTGCTTTTTTAAAATTTTAACCTTACTCTTTACTGTTTTTAATAGTACGAATTTATTGATCGCTCCCATAGTCCAATGTCCATATTCCATGTTTTGCAGGACCCAAACTAGAGTTTTATGTATACTGAAACCATCAATGGCAATTGAGACATTTAAACAGGGAATCTTGCCACATTTAAAATGGTTTCCGGCTGGACTTTGCTTTACCTTCGCTTATGGCTCAGGAGTTTTCAAACAAAAGGGGCATAATTCAATAAAGGTATGCTACTCATTTCTTTTTATTTATTTATTTTTATCAGCATTTATTGACCCTTTTTTTCAGAGCAATGCTTTCATCAATTAAAATGTTTTCATCAGATGAAATTGAATCAGCTATTCTATAAGTAGCTTCTAAGGTGGTATTTTCAGCATTTTCGTATGTGTGTTCTGCTATAAACAACATCCCTTAAGAAATATTAGGAGCACCATGATTCGGGTTAGAAAATACAGAGTCTCTCAATGATTTATCATCGTCCTTTCAAGAAATGCCTGCTCCCTCAAAGTTGTATTTTGTTTACCTTCACTGGTATTCTTTCACTATCCTTTAGACAAAATAATGGTAGCCTACATCAACATATAGATTGTGCAGTGATTGTGTTCTTATCCTAAAACAAAGAAAGGAAAACGGGTGTGGCGTTGTTGCAGATTAATTCAGTAAAAGCCCGAATAGATCAGCCCTTTCAGATAAAATTTGCTGAAGTTTGTTCCATCTTGGTTTAAAATCCATTATACAGGATTTTTCATCAATATTATAGTTTATCCATAGGCCAAACTTTAAATCACAAAAAGATATTTTGCACAATGTTTTGGAAAAAACCAGGGTTGGACATGCCTTTTCATATGGGCGGGGGTAAGGGTGTCGGGAAAGTCCTCATTTGAAATTTATCTAAAGCCCCACCTCCAACAGAAGAATACATATAATTGTGTGTGTGTGTTTGGCAAGTATTATAGCTGCAACGCTCAATTTGTAATCTGTTGAAGTATCAATTTCAAGTGGGTACCATGAGGCTTATCTATTAAAACTGTAGAATTTTAAATGGGCGTATCTTCTATTATTTGCAATAGAAAGCAATAAGAAAAGTTTGGATTCAATATTAATTCTTAATGATGAAAAAGGCGTTTTGAGCAATCTAAAATAAATACACAATAGTCTTTAATCCATGTTTGCCTTTTTTATTTCTTAAAAAAAGACAGCTTTGAAATACCTGAATTCACTGTTTGATTGCCCCCCTCCCCCCAAAAAAGAGATTTAACGCCGACTATGGGTGTGCTAAAGTATTTTTTCTTTTTAGGTGTCCCACAAAAGACTTTTTATAAATAAATGGTATACAAAGCTACATATACAAATGGTGATATTTGTGGGCTGAGAACCATTTGACAGAATCACTAAGAAAAAAAAATATAATATATATATATATATATATATATATATATATATATATATATATATATATATATATATATACACACTATATATATATATATATATATATATATATATATATATATATATATATATATATATATATATATATATATATATATATATATATATATATATATATATATATATATATATATATATATATATATATATATATATATATATATATATATATATATATATATTCTATCAATAATTGTATATAAAGTTCTTCTCGAAAACCGCTCCATATTTTTTCGGTAAAAGTTGGATCCTGGAATATTCTGGCCCAAAAAAAAAAAAAAACGATCTATATAGGTCAGAAGTTTGTGAAAATTCGTTAAGAGACTTAATTTTGGAAGAAAAAAAAAAAGATTTATGTGAGTGGCGTCATATTTATGAATACATTCGAAAAGCATACATATGTCATATATGCCTGTATATTATATAGTGGTTGTATCATTTTCAGTGTCTATGAGGTAGGCAAAATTATACAAGCAACATATGATTGACAAGAAAATTATATGATTGACGTCTTATTTATGAGTACATATCAAGAGAATAAATTACATCATTTCCGCTCCCCCACCCCTTAGGAGTGAACGTATCGTTATTATATCTATGACGCATATAACAATGCAAAAGGAACATAGCTCAGTGTATAGTAAAAAGTGTAATTAGTATATTAACAAAAGGCGTTTTAAGTATTTTCATAATGCCTAGAGAATAAATGAACAACCTAGACCATCAAACGTGATAAGACCAATCCGAGCAGCAAAGGTAAAAGGTATTGAAAAATGTCTTAAAGTAATGATAAACGAAAATGAAGAACAAGTACATACATACAGTCAGAATATCTACGTCAGCAACAATTACAACAAGTCAAAAACAAATGTGAAGAACAAAGGAAATACGGTTTGAAGATAAGCGGCAGCAAGAATTAAAACTTCTCAAAATAAAAGTGAAGAACAAAGAAATATGCGGCTAAAAAATATGCCACAGCGAGAACAAGGAACTATGCGGTTGAAAGATAAGCGGCAGTAAGAAATACAAGCAATCGCGAGAAAGCGAGCATCATATCATTTAAAAAATGGAGTGAAAACAGAGAATTGTGCTGTTAGAAGACAAGCGACCGTAAAAATCAGAACGAGTCAAAAATGAAAGTGAAGAAGAACGAAATATTATGTTAGAAGAGCAACGCCATCAGAATCTATGACGCCAACAAAATTTGGCGCAAAGCCTAGTACAAACCTAAGATGCCATAAACAATGCAACTGTTTATTACACGTCTTTGGGACCCTTCAACGTTTTATGTGTTGCCTGGGGAGCCCTTCATTTTCCCAAGGAAAGAGTAGCAAAATAAAGCTGACTCGTTTGGAGGTTGCTACTTACAACGAGAATCAATATATAAAAGGCTACCACATGCTGAGTGCCAGGACCCAGCTTCTAAATTGGCTACATAGTTTTTTTTTTCTTAACTGGCATATTGACATTTCTGGCCACTAAAACGATCTAAAAAGATCACTACTTAAAGGAAGAACTTGTATTTTTCCCATGGTGGTTTTATCGAATCTGTGGTGACGCCATGACATCAAGAAGAGGCTCACATTGTTTGCGGTTACAAGATAAGTGACAATGAGAATCAATATAGACAAGCCTTTCGTGTAGCTATGCCAGGGCCTGGCCTCGAAATCGGCTACATACTTTTTTTTTCTTCTTATAAATGGAAAATTGACATTTCCGGCCACAAAAATTATTTAAATAGGTCATAGTTTTAAGAAAAAATTCGTATTTTTCCCAGGGTGGCTGTATTGAACCTCTGATGACATAATGACATCAAGAAAAGACTTCGTTAAACATTTGCTGGGCAGAATTTGAGTCCGTCACGATAAGTTTCACGTTGTATGTGTTGTCAAGGTCCGTCAAGTTCCCATTTCTACCTAGTAGTATTTCTTCAAATCTCCGTAGAGTGTGGTAGAGGATCCAATTGATACAGGAAGTGAAGAGGACCGGTGAGTATATAAGCCTTGTTTCACAATCCACTCCATGACAAACAATGACGACTCTTCCGTATGCACTGTGACTCGGGATGAATATCCTTCGTAATAGGCTTCCAAGATGTTGACGAATTTTTTTGGCATGGCATCTTCAAAGAGACTCTTCCACAAAGTTTGTCGTTCAACTGAGTCGAAGACGGTAACATAGTCTAAGAATATATTGATGAGGGGAGGTGGTACCTTTCACATTGTTGTATGATCAAGCGGAGGGCAAAAATCTTTTCCGAGCATCCTTTGAAAGATCGGAATCTAGACTGGTTTTCCGGTGTTCGCCTATCTCTCGCTTTTTGGAATGTATATAGTTAAATGGTGGCAAAGAATTTAGCAATAAGGTCAATGAGAGGTATACCTCTATATTAGCATTCTCAATCTTTTAGCCTTTTTTTTTTAAACTGGTAGGCTGACTGAACTTTTCCTGTCCTTTTGGAAATTCTTGGTTTTCCATTTTTTATAACTAACAGTAGTAGCTGGTTTCTCAGGTGGAGAGAAGCTTTGTAAGTCACAGGTCCTCACTCTCATGAAATCTCAGGAAATACTGTCCTCACTAGGAGATTTGTGTCATTTGAGATTTCGGCTGGTATCGATGATTTTGTTAAGGTCTGACGGACTCTTGTTTATATTGTACGAAAACTTCGAGATCAAGGGTGGTGTATTTTCTGCTTTTATATTCGTATTTACGTTTGGGTTTAGAAATTTGCTAAAGTGTAACTTCCAATAGAAGTTCCAGTAGCTTCTTTAAGAGTTTGGTAAGTGTTTCTTGAGTCGTGGTTTCGTACTTTGTTTTCTAAATTATAAGTGACTTCTTCCCGGTGACGGGTGTGGTCTTTTGTATCGCTTTGCTTGATGCACTTTCTCAGTTCTTGCTATCGACTGTTTACCAGGGTGGCTGGAAGTACGTCTCTCTTCAATCAACTCTAGAGATTATTTTGGAAATCCTGCTCTTTTTAGAGGGGTTGGAGTAGCCAAGCACATCAGAAGCAACTTTAATGGTGGAGCTGGAGGAGAAACTTCATTGCTGCCACATTTCTCTTGGCTGTTGTACACCAGTAGAGAGGATATCATATTTATTCTGGAGCTGAAGGCGAAATTCCTGTTTTGTTTGATCAGAATCCTCTTTAGAAGTGCTCAGTCTGATCTTTTTGGATGTCCTTTACCCCTGTGCTAAGGCGGAGAAGGATCTTTGGTCCCACGAGTATAATGGGGGGGGTTTATAAAAAGTTATTTATTCATATGTTTTCTGATGTTTCCTCATATGGGAAATTTTAATTAATTAATTCAATGGGGGAAATTAGTTAAACTCTAAACTGATGGTTCGCGAGTGGCATACCTAAGTGGAGGCGGGACTTCAGGTGTAGGGAGCTTAAATTAACGGTACAAACGGGGAGCTCGCATTAACTGCCATACTGAGTCGAAATCAGGTTGAACGGATTCATTTTCCTTTGGGAGCGAGTTGAGCCACAAGGACAAGCTAATTTCGAGAAATACTAGCATTAAGAGAATAAAATAAGAAGATGATGCATTTATTACTCACAGAACTGGAACAGAGCTCGGTATATCAAAAT
>NC_142794.1:61348790-61377657 GCF_049724085.1 Artemia sp. Qi Xiang Cuo
ACGAACACCGTGCTGCCATCTATAATCGAGTCCAACACTGACAGGACATGATTTATTCATGGATTATTGATCCACTAACGGGTCAATGACACCTTTTTCAAGGTCAATTTGTTTGTTGTTTCTAAGCGTACTTGACTCCGGGACGAAGTTTGCACATGCGCAATGAATTCTAACGGGTCAATGTATTGATCCACTAGAGGGGAAGTAGTTTTCTGAGAAATTGATTTACATAATCAGACGGGGAATTATTGATTCTAACGGGACAGGATCACGTGTCTCTTTCTAAGCCAATCAGGAAAGCTACGTTAGGTTTCCTTACAGCACAATTCGCCCTTGAGATTTTGACATGCGTTGAGGTTAAATTATCATATAGTCTCAAGTCACCATGGATAGAGCATCAAATATTATTGACAAGGAAAGTTTATCTACAATGATTTATAATATGAGTTGTGTTTAGTAAATTTTCTTAGGTTATTTCCAAATAAAATCATTTTACATAGTCCCCCTCCAGTATATTCAAATTCAGGTAAATCCACCCCTCCACCCCCCAATACAAACTCCAATATGTGTTGTTTATAGTCGCTAGAAAGCGTAAAATACACTCTTTTTTACCATGTAAACCCCCCTCCCCGCTAACGACTTTAATTCTTTCATTGGAAATAATTATCTTTTTTTATAAATTCTTGCTTTTTGTATTCTACCTAAAGTGACAGCCAATTTTTGTAACTCATTATTACATTAAGCTGCAAAGATCTAAATAGTGATAATTATTGACACTCGTCAATTCCGCGTCCGGATTATTAATTCTCATAATTTGAGAATTAAGTATTATATTACTTTCATGAAAAAGATTCTATTTTCCACTCAAATTAGCGATACAGTAAATCTTATAAATTGCAAGGGGGATGGGTGTTAGTTATAATAAATAGTTTTTTATAGTATTTGTTTTCCATTTTGAGTACTCAGTGTTTATATGGGGGAGGTGGGGAAGGGGCAATGCCTCGGTTCTAACAGCTTCATTGTAAGGTGAAAACAAACTGTTTCTTCGCGTGAACTCCAAAGGGATTGTTGCTTGTACAGACAGGTACCCCCTTTTTGACAAGAAAACTAATGTAGCCTTTCATATAAACATATATATAACCCTGAAGTTTCGTGTTTGGTTAGCATTTAATTATATCATATTTATGGCTGGCTATTTTGAGATCTATATTTTAAATCATTGGCCTAGATTTGATGCAGCTGTTAGCCCTAAACAATAATGCTAGTTTTTTTTTAACTTTAAACACACCTTAGCTCTTTTTGCTATAAATTGTATGTTGTTTTATTTTCTAAATGGTAAAAATAGGATTTCTATGCTTTTCGGGTTTATTTCCAACACGGAGTGTATTTAATTTTTTCTCTAAATGGTAAAAATAGGAGCATTTCTAACTGTCGCAAATTTTTTGCTTTGCTGAAAAGGGGGAAGGGGCTTCTTTGAGACAACTGTCTTCTCGACAAAATTATGCCTGACAATAAATTCTGGTTTTCTTCTCTAACAGGGGAATTGTCATTTTATGCTAAATTTTTCTTCTTTTTAAGGATGATTCCGACAAATGCCCGTCTTTTCCTGAAAAGAAAGCTAAAACCCTGTGATAAAACCCCTGTGTCCGAGATAAAACCCCTGTGAGGGCGTCAGTTATACAATATGGCCACTGTCCGATGACCTCCAGCTCTACACTGCCTGCCCAAGCTTCATCTGTGCAGGCAACAATACAGCCAGCCCGAAAACCGAAAAGATAGTGGATGGCTGCTTTCAATGCTGCAGCACCGCCTATACAAGATTGTGAGCTTGCCCTTCAACATGCGTTGCCCGAGTTTTCAAGACCTGTCCCGTCTACTCAAGGTCATGAGGTTGCCCTCCAACACGCGCTACCAGGACCATCGGGCACCCAAGTACAGCCGGAATTTGGAAATGTAAGCATTTTTACCTCTACTTTCTACCTGGTTATAGAAATATCTATATTTCTTCCAACTTTATTAGGCCTGTCCCTTCGCCATTTTTCAACACAATAAAAGTGTGTCAGGGATATTAAAAGGCATTTTTCTCCCAAAAGGAAATGTAATGTTGCCCCTTTGAATCATGTCAAGTGTATGCATTCACCCTGCTAAATTAGGTTAGTGAAGCCGAAAAAAGACACTATATTCTGGTAATAGTAAGGTAAGGTTATTTCTATTCTGATATAAACGAAAGTTTAATCTTGCATATACAAATTTATTAAAAAAAAACTTTATATCCGAATGGGTTGTTTATCATGACAGGAGATGGCTATCCAACTTAAATCATGTTTTTTTTTCAAATCAGATACAAAGTATTAATGAAATATTTTTTGGAGGGATTGTTTGAACAAAATAAAAACCTATCATGTAATGTTTTAGATTGTAAATATCTTATAGTAAGGTGTAAATTTCAGGATATATAAAGTTGTGAATTAAGCAAATGCTACTAAGCATATGTAAATAATAATCCAATTTTAAAAATAGGGTGATTTAGACACTTTGAAAATAAGCTATTTCTTTATAGATTGCATTGGTTCCATATTCCTTGTCACGGTCCTCATGAGTTGGAGAAGAAGAACACACATCTATGGAGTTTCGCAACAATTCACCATGACATAGTATCGTTAATAAAATACCTGACAATATCGATGACTTTTTAAGTAATTATTTTAATGTAGATAGTAGCACAGTTGAGCAGGGTGCCTTTACTAAGTTAAAATTCTATGCAACTTTTAGAGGATTTTACACGGGAATTAACAGGGAACCCTTCCCCCACTGATTACACGAACATAGTTCAAACAAATGAAATAGATTCTCACAATCCTATTGCTGAACAATGTGGGGGAGGGGGTGGTGATAATATACAGGGAGGTAACAATACCCAACTTATGACATTTCCAGACTTCCAGCTGTCAAATTTGATATTAAATACAATAGTCGTCTACACTGTGAGTTTTGGGGATCCATTTAATTCGATTATAGGGGGGGGGGGTTATATTTGACCCTATAGATATTGTCCATATATATGTAGATACAATTCGTGCACTCATAGAAAAACAGATTCAGTTGTGGGGAGGGGGTAGGGATGCTATTAAGGTTTCAATTGTTTTAAAGGTATTTTATTTAAATGAGGGTAAAAGTGAAGTTTATGACCATGATGTACATACCGAGATGGCAGTGGTCTACCAGCATTTAGAAAATTACGAAACAGTTTTTATGGAACGACTAGACCACATTGATACGCATCTCGAAAATTATAAAGAGAATGGCAGTGGATCTGTGGTCCTTTTTATTGAAAATTTAAGCGTAAATATTTGTAAATTTAAAAAAGATTTTATTTAAGAGGGGGGGAAGGAGGGGTGTCTGAGGGGTCTATAGTTTTGAAGTATAATCCAGATTTAGAGAGTTGTAAAGGTGTTCAGCGAATCTGTTTTGAAACAAGTCAAAAATGTTTCATGTATGCATTCTTCATGTCAGCATTCGAGCCTCTAGCACTTGACGCTACAAAGACAAATTTAGAATAATGGGCTGTACAAGGGAAGGTGGAAACCGATTTTCTAACTGTAGATTTCACTTGTTTCGAGGGAAAATACCCAGTAACGCTAAGATCCATTGATATTTTTGAAAGGGCCAATTCCCATTTAAATATCAGCGTTCCTCTGGTTCAGTATGAAACTGAATTTGAGGATGGGGCTCGTTCTAATAAAAAGAGGGTCTCGTTCCCAGTAAGGGGCCCGTCAATTGAATTGGTGAAGCAGTTCAATTGACTGGGAACTGTACTCACCACCTAGTGAGCCCAATGCAATTGGCCATTTCAATCCTATTACAGACATCAGTAGACTTTTGGGAGAGGGTAAGAGTAGGGGTACATGTTTCTACTGTCCGACATGCCTGTCTAGGTTTTGGACTGAATTAAAGTTACAGAATCGATTGTAGACGGCATGGCTATCAGTCAGTGGAAACGGTTTCAGGTGATAGGGCCATTTTACGTTTTAAAAATTTCCAAAATACCCTCCTCCAAAGAAATAAAATCTCTTTGGATTGTGAAGCCAAGCTAGTGGATATGAATGATCCTCGATTTCTGAATCGAATCAAAGAACATCGAGCCATTGCGGTTTCCTATGCCCATGCACAAAGAGATAACTCTAACATTATGCAGTTGTTAGAAATAGTCGAAATGTTGGATGAGGAGGAGTCCATGATCAAGGCACTGACTAAATTAATTGCCACCGCAAATGGCGTTATTTCTCGTTTGAGAAATACCCATTACCCAATGTTGTTGTCTGCAGAGGATCGTCTCGCGATTAAAAATCAAAAAATATGCTGGGTTTGTAAGGGGGAGTTTGAAAAGGGGGCTAAAGGGAAGGGGACTAGGGGGAAAAGAGGGGGAAGGGGAGAGGCAGAGATCATAATTACTTGTGGGCAGGAAATATCATCAGGGGGTTGTAATTTTAGAGGAGTTGCACATCAATCATGCAATGTGAATGTAAGCCAGCAGTTTTTTATACTGGTTTTTATTCACAACGCAAATTACGATTTAAAATTTATTTTACCGGCTTTGGCACGTATGCACAGGGAGGGAGGAGTAGTAGATAGTCCATGGGTAAACAATTCATTTACCTATAATATTATCCCCAAATCAGCCGAGAAGCTGGTGCTTCTCGAGTTGAAATGGCAGGTAGTGAATAACGGGCATACGTGTTCGAATAAAATCAGGTTTTTAGATTCTTTTAGTTTTCTCCTCAAGGCATTGAGTCAATTGATTCAAGTGCAGAAAAGTGACAATTTTGATAGTTTTCCTTTGCTTAAACAGCACTTTCCAGACAGTGAAATGTATGACCTATTGATCTGTAAAGGTGTATATGCACACGACTATTACAGTTTTGGCGCTCGGTTAAACGAGGAGAAACTACCTCCAATTTAAGCTTTCTATAATTCATTCACCAACAGTGAATGCACCGCCGAGGAATACGAATTTGCCAAGAGGGTCTTGGCTAAGGGTAATTGTAAAAATGGGTGGAATTATTGTAGACTGTACTTGGCCAGTGATGTTTTAACTCTTTTAGATATTGTCTGTAAAAACACAGACCAAATCTATTCAGAGCTTGGGTTAGATATAGGCTATTATTTTTCTATCACCACATTCGGTGATGGACCTGACTTTAAAAATTAGTAGAGAAGAAATAGGGTTGATCACTGATGTAGATCAAAACCTTTTTGTAGAAAGATCGATGAGGGGTGGGTATGTTTTTCATTGAGATCGCGTTTTGAAAACAGATCCAAGCAGGCAAGACACTGGTGTAAAGTCAAATGCAGTTTTCCTTGACATGAACTCATTGTACCCCTCGGCAATGTCTCACCACTCTTTGCCGTATTGAAACTATAAATGGTTTGAGAATCCTTGTGAGTTCCTCTACATTCACACCGTCGAAGACAATGGGCCGCAAGGATGGTTCTTTGAAATAGACGGACACATTCCATTGGCGCTACATGATTCAGTCAAAGATTTTGTTTTCCCCTGTATCAATCGACCAATGACCAAGGACTCACTGAGCCCATACAATCGATCATTGGTTGAGGATATGGGGATGCACTGGAACCCCTCCAAGCAGAAACTGATTGCAGATCTGGACCCTAAACATAATTTCGTTGTTCACCCTGTGCTTTTGCGCTGGATGGCGAACAATGGTTTCAAGATCACGAAAATACATAGGGTATTGCAATTCAGTCAAAAGTCTTATTTGAAGACGTTTATTGATACCTTTGTCGATAAACGCTCTCGGGCAAAAAGTAAGGTAGAAAAGGAATTGTACAAGCTCATTTTAAATTCAGCGTTTGGCAAAATGTGTGAAAGCGTACGGAACAGATCTCGTTGTGACGTCGTGACTGACCCCCAAAAATGTGCACGAATTATTGCGGAATCTAATTTTACATCGTTCACGAACATAGAGGCAAGTATGGTTCTTCTACACAGGAAAAAGAGAAATGTGGTACTGAACAAGAATATAGCTGGAGGTAGTTCAGTACTTGAAATTTCCAAAAAGCTCATGTTGTCATGTTTTACAATGTGTGCAAGGTGCAATGGCCAAGGGAGGGGGAGGTTCAAGTTTATTATGGGGATACAGATTCTCTGCTGTTAAAAGTAAAAACCGGGTATTTATTGGGAGATTTAGAAAATGGGGAATACATCAGCTCGCGGATGGATTTCACTAGCTGGAATGCATCTATCCACCCCGAGTTGGTGAAACGTCAGGCCCCCAATCAGCTACTCATGTTAAAATCAGAGACGGGGAGCAATTTAATATCTAATGGGGTGTTCCCGGGTCCTAAAGTTTATTGCGTAGAAACTCACAACAAAGATGTAAAACAGGCGTGTAAAGGGGTGCCTATAAATTTTGTAAAAAACCATTTCAACATGAGTGTCTACAGAACCTGTATAGAGAGTAGTCTAGTGCCGAGAGCACAAGTGCTTGCAATTCGCTCTCTGCAGTATAAAAATTATACTGTTAGAGTTGAAAGAATGAAATGTCGTGTATATGTGACAAAGTCTTTGTGCTCCAGAATAGTGTAAATGTACTCCCTCACGGCCACTATAGAATTTCAGGCCGGGTTGAATGTGTAGACTATCGTAACCAACTTGGTCTGTATAAATTAACCTAACTTAACCTAACCTGATACATTAATCAAGCCTAACCTGATAAATTAACTTAAATGCTCTAACGTAACCTAACCAGATAAATTAACTTAAATGTTCCAGCCTAACCAGAAAAATTAACTTAAATGCTCAAATATAACCTAACCTAACCTGATACAGTGGCGGCGGTGACTATTGTATACAGTTTTTCCACAGCGACCCTGGGGGGTCCCACCCGCAGCCGGCCTTTGGCTCCGTGATCCTGCGGGGGGGCACGGCCGGCCTTCGGCCTGTGGCTCCTGAGAGGTGGGGGTCCTTAGGAGGGGGGGTGTATCCTTTAAATTCATAGTGCCCAACTGTGCTATTGTTCGTGTTCGTGTTTTTATGTCAATTTGTTGTTGTGCAAATAGTGCTGTTATATAAAAATATGTGTGTGTGTGTGTGTACTATTACTGTTGGTGTTGTTCTTGATGTACAAAAAAAGTGTTTTTTATGACAATAAATGTTGTTTTACAAATAGCGTTGTTCTTGCTAAACAAAAAAAAGTGTTTTTGATAATAAATATTGTTTTTGAACAAGTTTTTATGATAATAAATGTTGTTCTTGTTGAACAGAAAGGTGTTTTTATGTTATTAAATGAATGAAATATTGTTTTTGTTGTTCTTGTTAACGTAGATAGATCTATGGGAAATTATTATTACTTATTCATTGAACATGCATGGTTTACAGTTAGTTGTACTCTGACTGTTGTCAACAGCAGTATATACCAATTTAAAACACCATTGAGATCGTTTCTGTGTGGCCCATCAATGTCTGGGAAAACGACACTTTTAGCTAAAATAATTCAAAATTATAATAAAATGTTTTTGGATTCACCAAAGAAAATTTATTATTGCTATAGTATTTGGCAAGAAACTACGATCAAATAAAAGCTATTGCCACATCCATGCCAATTCAATTCATACGGGGACTTGATGTTTTCCATAATATTGAACCAAACTCATGGCTGATTATTGATGATCTGGCTGAATCAATTGAACAGTTCTCACAGGAAATGCTACAACTGCTTACCGTTCGCTCTCATCATGAACACATTTCCATAACCCTAGTTCTATACAATCTGTTTCATCAGAGCAAATGTATGAGAGCCCTTGCTTTGAACTGCACCATCTATATTATCTACCAAGTTTTTCGTGATTCTAGCTCACTAATAACTGTCAATAAAAAAATATATCCAGGTGCTCCCAAATTTCTGCTGTCAGCGTACACTCAGGCGACAAATAAGCCCTACGAATACATTTTGCTAGATCTTAATCAGAATACACCTGAGGATCTATGTGTAGTCACAGATATTTTCGACAAAACAATTACTGTATATCTTCCAGTGAACAGTAGAAAAAGCTATTAGTTGCCATCATGACACTGAAGAAAGAACACGAACAACGGCATTTATTTTCTATTTTAGGCACTTCAATCCCTCCACTCAGGAAGGCCACACTAAAACATGGTGTTGACAATGATTTCATTAATCTAACATCTGAACTTTGTTTAAATTTAACTGAGGGCAATGTACACTTGCGAGAAGGTGTTAGACAACAGACAAAGCAACATCGTTCCACTGTACGTGCCTTGGCTATCAAAAACATGGGGAAAATTTTAAAAGAAAACGTCTCCTTAAAGCGGGCGGTAGCTTTTTTACACTTTTACTGCCAATAATTGCAGGACTTGTAAACAGTTTTCTCTAGATGGCTAAACCCTATAAATTGATGCCATTTGAACTTGTCCTCTCGCCCGTGGAACATTTTGAAGACATTCTAAGCGAATTCATTAATGATGAGAATATTGCCGATGATAAAATCTAGTTTTACTTCAAGATGCATTCTGACGTGTGGACAAACATAGACCTTATCGTGAGAGACCCGCCGTCACTGTCACAGATCCCCCTAAACAGGAAACATCTCCTCAAGATTCTGCACAATCAAAGGAGAAGGAATTGAATTCCATAGTGACAACAATTGGAAACCTATTGCCAGTGACCTATCGAGAACCGAGTAAAAAAGTATTAAGATATCTGGGTGGTGGTGATCATCAAATTCAAGTTGATAGCACAGGGAAACGAATTATAATTCAGGGAAAAGGTTATAATCTAGTTGATTTAATTTGTGATATGGTGACGAATCGTAAAGGACTTTTATCATTTGTCAATAATCTATACACTTTTCTAAATCCATTAAACTTCCCCAAAAGTCTTATTGGTAATAAGCAAAAAAGAAAATAAGAGAATATAGTCCTCCATCAACGCCAACACCACCATTTAAAAAAGAAGAAGATTCAATATTGGAAAATACTAGCGGCAGCAGCAGCAGCAGCAATGGTTTTATAACACTGACGATGGTGACTAGTCAAAAGCGACGACGGATTGATTCACCCTCCAGTGTCCAAAAGAGGCGAGTACATCGCACTACGTATTTGCATTCAAAAAGGTTGAAGTTTTAAAACATATATTAGAAAATATTGGTGAAGGGGAAATCCTAATCTTTTCCACAACACTTTCTAAAGTTGCCTCTGACATAGTTGGCATCACATTAAAAATGCAAAAGATTGTCTAGAAAACAAATCAAGTTACACACTGCATCGGAATTGCAGGCTTCGTGGCAAACAATATCGACAAAGTAAAGCCTTTTTCCCTCTGCATATAATGCAAACTGATCTTTTAACTTTAGACACGATTCAACTGCATCACAATGCACCCTACAAATATATTCTAGTGGCAATCAGTGTCATAAGTCGCTATGCCTATGCCATTCCATTGCAATCAAAGAGAGGTGTTGAAGTTGCTCATGCTTTAGAAAGTATTCTTGAACAGGATTGCTATAGAAAAATTCAATCACATCGTGGTAGCGAATTTGTTAATCCTCATATGCAAAAGGTTCTTTTGAAATATAATACAACACTCTATAATAGTCACAGCCCGATAAAGGCTGCATTGGCTGAATGATTGATAAGAACGATTCGTCTATTAATTTCAAAATATTGCACGCTGAAAAATACTCCGGCTTTTATTCATGATTTCGATGAAATCATGGAAATATACAACCAACGACCACATCGATCCCTGTCCAACTCAAGCCCTCGGGAATTTCATTGCAGTGAAAATACATTTGATGCTTTTCTTAAACAATATTCCAGTGTTAGTGTCAATGAGAAGAACAAGAAGAAATTCAATGTTGGTGATACTGTTCGAATTAATTGAACCACCAATATTTTTGAAAAGGGGAATTTTGAAAAGGGGAATTAAAAGAAGCACTGAACTTTTTAAAGTGTCCAACATCCTAGACACTACACCCACGACGTATCGACTACGACACACCAAAGATGATGAGATTCTCGGCGGTTTTTATGAATATCAACTGCAAAAAGTTAGAAACACTAGTGAAATTTATCACATTGAAAGGATATTAAAGAGTCGTACTTGCAGGGGCAAGAGACAGTTGCTTGTTCGCTGGCTAGGATACATTTCTGATTTTGATTCTTGGGTCAGTGTTGAAGATATTAACAATGCCCAATGATTTTTATGTGACTTTTATGTCCAATGTTTCTGATCCTCTCTACAATGACTTGAATAGAACAAGTAATTTTTGGACGAAAATCTCTCCCACCATCAAATTCGACGGCGAATGCGAAATGGCTCTTGTCGACTGTATTCTCAAAAATACATATAATATCCTGAGAAAGGATCGCAAATATGAGATAAAAAATAGACCCTATGATAGGCCGGTATCTTCAGGTGATCAAGAACAAATTCAAAAGATTAATTGGATGAATTATCCATATATTAAATTTCCCTATGAAGAAATCACCTGTATGAATGATTTATGTCGTTCTATCAATAAAAAAAATTCCACTCGTAAAAAAGAGCTTTTCATTTAAACTATTCAAAGGAGGAGGGCAAGATCTACATTAGTTTACCTATTGCTGATGAAAAGGTTATTCTCAATGATAATCTAAAGGATGTTCTTGGCTTTAAGCTCAATATAATCAATGTTAAAAGTGCTGTAAACACCAATTTTATTTTTGCTGACTACCCACCTGCCTTCTCCACGGATACTTGTATATTTCTCTACGCTTCATTTGCGGAAAAATCCCGGGTTGGCAATAGCAATGTTGCCCTCCTAGGAGTTCTTTAACGAAAAACCAATCAAGAACATATTCACCATAAACATCTTCAGCATATCCCTGTAAACACTTTCTATTTGGAACTCTATCAGATAACACTAAGAACTGAATTAGGTGATCCTCTAGTAATATCAAAAGGTTTGGCTGTGATTACATGTCATTTTCGAACCATCGTTCAACAACAACAAAATAATGTCTAATAGAAAAGTGGTATTCATTTGTCCTGATATTGACTGCTATGTTAATACCCTTGGCCCCAGACAACTGGGCAATGGAATGGACTATTAAAAAGGTCGCTCGTCGATGTCTGACTATGGTCTTGGCAGTTGGTTTGCTAGGCTGTTTTGCTCAGCACTACCTCTGGCTAGAAATTAGATTGTACCGGCTGCAACAGATTTTGCATCCCCTAAACTATACGACTGGAGCTCTGGCAAGGATTAAAAAAAAAGTGCTTCGGAAAATCTTAGGTCCAGTGAGCGAACCCTTGGTGAGGGATTAAAACAAAATGTAAAAGGTTTAAAAAGGTCGAGAAAAAGTGCATCTCTCATCAGTCTCCACTCAAGTCAGAAACGAAAGACATCACCCCTGTCAAAGAAAAGAAGGAAAAAGACGACACGCACAGTAAACAGTAGAAGAAGAAGCCCCAGGAAGAGAATTGTTAGATCGAAACTAGATTTTTTTTCCTAAGATGTCATATGTACCGCATAAGGATTCCCAACCTTCAACCCCCTCCTCATTGAATCTATTCAATGCAGAAAATGTTGATGTGAGTGTAAAACATGGATACTTTGAACAATTTTATCCTCAACAACCCCTCTCCGATAATATACACTTTAAAATTTATTCCAATGAAGACTACCTTATGGACATGTCTTCAACATTTATAGATTTACGAATGAAAGTCCGGAAATCTGATAATACATTGCCGATTCGTGTCGATGGAATATCCTATGAAAATTGTATATTACATAATTTATTTCGTCAAATCAGTGTCTACATCAATGGCACACTGGTTAGCACAAGCAACAATCTCTCAAATTATACAAGCTATATGCAATTCATGCTGATGACACCCAAATCATACAAGGAATTGAGAGGCACCTCCAATGGATATGAGTATATTACTAATAATGATAGTACAGATGCACTTAAAAATGCTACAACTAGTGACTTACATATAGTTTGAAATATATATCATGAAATATTTAATATACCTCAATGGATACCCCCCAATATTAAAGTGGATATAACGTTGACGGATGCTCCATCAGATTTCATTTTACGAAAAGAACTTTCGGGCCAATCCAGATGTAACTCTCTCTCTCACCTCGGCAATACTACATGTACGCAAACAGCAGGTCATGAGTTCTGTTGCTTTGGCAGTGGAAAAACTGAGAGCCAGTGCAAATAATATTAAACTACTGGTTCCTCATACAATCACCAATCAGTGTCATACAGCCACAGGCTTACGCACCTTCAACGACTCATCCTTTATCAACGGCGAAATTCCGTCAAAACTGGCCTTGGCATTTGTAAAACGCGCTAGTGCAATAGGATCGTGGACTGGATGTCAGCATAAATTTGTAATGTTTGGGCTTTCATCTCTTGTCTGCAAAGTAAATGGAATCCCACTCTATAATCTATCTTTTGATAAATCATAAAGAACATTGTATGAGTTGACCATGCAAACCCTAGATCATGATTCACAACAATTTGAAAATGGTACAACCGAAGAAATGTTTGCTAAAACACATGGTATCATTGTATTGGATTTCTCTGGCACCCCAGATATGAGTATAGTACGTACGGGGAGTCTGCGTTTAGAGTGTACATTTGCCGACCCATTAGCTGAGAGTATTGCACTAATCTTGCTAAATCAATTTGAAACCTATTGGGAAATCACTCCCGAAGGCAGTGTTCTACTAGACTTGGTACTGTGAACACCAGTCAAATAATTAGTGTATTTAATATGGACCCCTACATGTCCAAATACAGATCCTATTGTCTGCCATCGGACTTTCTTGGAAAAATTCAAAGTGCCAACAATACCCTAATTATTGTTAATAGCAGTCCATTGACTGTGCAGACGGGTCATTGGTTGTGCATCTTTCAAACAATGAAGACGATTGGATTTTTTGATCCTCTTGGCCTACCCTATACATTCTATACTCCCCACATCAGCAACTATATTGAGAGCAGTGGGAAAACTATTATTCAAAATCAGAAGAGAGTGCAGTATCTGACGACAAAAATCTGTGGCTTCCCCGCGCTACTATATTTTGTGTTCCGATGTCGCAGCTATACTTACAAGCAGTTTCTCAACATTTATGTAGACAATCAACGTCTGAACGACTTTATGGTGGAAAATATCCTCTCAGACCTGTATAATATTGATTTTACTGCCCTACGAGTAAAGTGCTTAAAAAAGGTATTTGAATTTTTTTATTAATAAATGAAAAATGTATAAACAACAATGTCTTTATTCTTCACTTTAGATTTCTTCTTCTTCGGTGTATAGGCAACTGTCGTGAAACACTGATGCCGGTAGATCATTTGAAATCACTGTTTAATGATCTTGATTGGCTGCAAAGTCTGGGTCACATTTTCTAAAGCATAATATAACTTCACTCTTGTCATATCTCTTTGTATAGTCAATGATATTATTTGCATTCATATTATGAAATTCACGAGTTTCAATCTGTCTATTTGAAGCAATAACACATGCAGTGTTTTCAACTGGTGAATCACATTTGGTAACTGCCAAATAAAAATCACTAGGTTTATTGTCATAATAGGCAGTGTCGTCACAACGATGACGAAGAAACCAAATTGTCTTGTTACCCCAACAGTTGAATCGTAGACCTGATTCTTCCTCCCAAAATAATTTAAATCCACGACCATACCAATCTCGTAGAAATAAACTAAAATCACGTTTGAGATTCTTTCCAATCATACCGGGGTAGGTGTTCTCCCACCGATCACATTTGTCATAGTGACAATTGGAGCATAGATGTCCTCTAGGGCGAGAGTCACAAATCTCTTCAAGACATGAATTATCCTTTAATTTGTACTGCATATCCTTTATGTAATTTACAAGGATTGCATAATTTGCCCTTTTCATTATAGTCATCATTAATAGTACAATTCTCACTTGATGCCCAACTGCCAAGAGTGTACATGCATAGTGGACATGTATAGAACATTTTTTGGCTTCTGATGTCAACTCTCTCACAGCTAAAACGAAACTGATCCTCGTTCGATAAATTCAGAGGGATGAATGGTGAGAGTAGTAACTCTGTGACGAAGGAGGAGCCATCTACATTGAATCTATGACAATGTTTTCAAAAGTATATCCACGATATTATTTTGCTCTGTTCCAATTAATATATCAATAAATTGAGTATAAGCATTTGGGTCGCATTGTAAAAGTTTCATAGAATAGTCCAATGGGGGGAATCCTTTTTTCATTATAATGTCAATTGTTCCATGATAGAATATCCTCCGTTGAAGGGATAATTCGAAAAAATTGTTATCCATAACCAAATATTTTCCCATACTCACAAGATTCGATCTAAGTCTCTGTTTCTCAAATTTATTCGTTTTTCAATCCAATCGCTCTGACTGCAGACTCTAGACTGACTATGATTCGTTAGCCTAACATTCTAACAAAAAGAAAGGGAATATTTTTGATTTCGAAACAATTTTATTGTATAATTACAACAATAATACTAGACATGTACAATTAGCGATACAGCTTATTGTCTTCGATATGCTGCACTAATGTACTTAAAGCACTTTGAAGTCTATTCACATGTGCTAAATCAACTTTTTCAGCGAAGCTTAATTGATCCTCCATTTTAAATTTGCTCAAGGATATCACATATCTTGCATATACTTCATCCCATTCCAGACAAAGCCGTGATCCTCTCGTGATTGTTTGGTGCTCTTGTGTCATTGCTACCAACTCCACTATCAACTTCTAATAGTGTAAACATTCCACTCATCATTATTGCAAATATATCCTAATGAGTAAAGTCAAACTGTTCTCACTCCTTGAATTCTATTCACACACTAATAAAAACTATAACAAAAATCCTTTCCTTACATTCTCTGCAATCATGTCCCGCTAATATTTCCGACTCCCTAATTGGCTTAGAAAGAGTCACGTGATCTTGTCCCGTTAGCAGATCAATACATTGCCCTGTTAGAATTCAGTGCGCATGTGCAAACTTCGCCCCGGAGTCAATACACTGAGAAACTACAAACAAATTGACCTTGAAAAAGGTGTCATTGACTCGTTCGTGGATCAATCATCCATGAATAAATTATGTCCCGTCAGTGTTAGACTCAGTTATAGATGGCAGCATGGTGTTCGTACCGGAACTCATAATAGGTTTCTACTGATGAGACCTTTAATAGGGGCAATAATGGAGGAGTTATCGAATAAAACGAAATGGTGCGGGTTGTCAAACACATGCTGAGCCAAGGCGGAATCAAAAGTCTCAGGCCTTTGGCATAGCTCTATAGCTTTGTCGATTGTATTCCAACAATCTCTCCCCCAATGGCTGGTGGGTTCTTCTACCATAGAAACAGCCGCAAGAATATTAAAAAATATTACTTAAATATTAAAAAGAGTCACATTTTGCAACCTAACCTAATCTGTGATGATGTTTTACCTGTAAAGCGTTTAGCTTTTAAAAATGCTCTGTACAAATTAAAAAATTGAATTCCCATTCAGTACTGTATTTTTTCATTCAGTTACCCTTTCATGGATTCAGTTAACCGCGTTACATGGAGAGGGTCTTCAAATTTTAGTTGTGCTTTGTTTTAAGGTTTGGAATTTTTGTATAGTATCCTCGGATTTTTATTTTAACGTTATTATCTTGCACTGAGGACGGTCAAGCGGAGGTCTTGACCGAAATATTTGCGTGTCAGTCCACATTTTTCACGGGCTTGTATAATCCTCGTTTTTCTATTTTTTTTACTATTGTTTCGTTTTATGAGACATTGAGGAGGGGACAGCCCCCATCATATGCGGAATAATTTCTGTCCGTTTTAAGTTTTAATGTCGCTACTTACTTTTAGTTAAAAAAACTAGTTTTTTATTTAATCATAAATTGAGTCAACATTTAAATTTCCCATGTCTCTATTTATCAAAAGATTAGCAAACATATGTGTTTTAATTTCAATAGCCTTCCTCGCCCACTAAGAAAAACCTATCAGAGGCAACGCTATAGAGTTGCCTATAGTGAAGGCCATACGGCTCCAATGTTTTATTATTTATTTATTTATTTATTATTATTATTAATTGTTTTCCCAGAGGCACTTCATATGGAAGTGGTCGTCGTAGAAACCTCAAAGAGGGCTCATTTGATTGGAAATCGAGAGTTCTAGTGGACTTTTTAGTAGTCGAAAGTGATTGGAGGGCAACTAGCCTCCCCCCCACATGCCCATCATTCCCCCAAACACATCCAATCAAAATTTGGAGATATTCATTTTGTTCAGCGTAGTTGATTTCTAGATAGAAAATATATTTTTGAGGAGGATACTCCGCCACAACTCTCAGGGCAAGGGTTTTAAGTTATGCCTGGGGGGCATATAAGAACGATGTTGGCACAATGCATCATTTATTACTTTTTTCCTTTAGAGCAGGGCACTTCGTATCGAAGAAGTTGTCGTAGAAACTTTTAAAAGGGCTCATTCAATCGGATATTGGAGTGGCTTGTGCCCTTTTTAATAGTCAAAAGTGATAGGAAGGCAACTAACACCCTTTCCACGCCCACCAAGGTGTTGTCGTAGAAACTTCAAAAAAGGCTCATTCGATTGGAAATTCAAAGGGATAGTATCCTTTTTAATAGTCCAAAGTGATTGGAGGGCACCTAACCCCCCTCTCATGCCCACCTTTTCCCCAAACACATCCAATCAAAATTTTGAGATAGTCATTTTATTCAACGTAGTTTTAATTTCTGGACCTTAGTTCTTTGAGGATGACAACCCCCCCCCCCACAGCCCTCAGGGCAAGGATTGCAAGTTATACCCTGGGGGAATATAAGGTTTTGTAGAGACAGCGTTGTCGTATAAACTTCAGAAAGGGCTCATTCGATTGGAAATTTAAATGGATAGTTCCTTTTTTAATAGTCGAAAGTGATTCTAAGGCAGCTGCCACCCCTTCCACGCCCTCCATTTCCCCAGACTCATCCAATCTAAATTTTGATATAACCATTTTGTTCAACGTAGTTGAAAGTTCTGGAAATTATTTGTTTGAGCAGGACACTCCCCCCACAGTCTTCAGAGGCAAGGGCTATAAGTTATGCCCTGGGGAATATATACGCCTCGCTCTTCACGCTAAAGTTTAAATCTGTCACACAACTTTATTTATTGAAAAAATAAAAACTTTAGCGTAAAGAGCGAGGTGTTGAGGAGGGGACAGCCCCTTTCATATACAGAATAATTTCTGTTCGTTTTAAGTTCTAATCTTGCTCCTTACTTTCAGTTAAAAAAACTTGATTTTTTATTTAATTTAGTTAAGCGCTTTTTGACACAGTAGGCTTTTGGTTTTTATTTACAGTTAGGGAAGGAGGCGGTATTCAAACACTTGTTTGTAGTCAAACTAAATTCGTCTTGAACAACTTTAAAAAGAGCTAATAAATTAAACTAAATTTTTGAGGTATAATGATATTAATTGCTGAAAGCTCATCAGTTCAAAATGTTACTGTAATTTTAATGTTTATTTTCAATATTAAGCAAAAAAGAAAATATTTGTCATAAAATTGGTTTTCATTAAAGTGCCAATGACGCAGTAGGCTTTGGACTTTTACAGTGAGAGAAGGAGGTCATACCCAAATTCTTGTTTGTAGTGTTTTTTGTTCGTTTCAAGCTTGATTTGCATATTCAATTTAAGTTTCACTCGTTTTAAGATTTATTTATTCATTTATATTAATATCTATTGTATGTTTGTTTGAATTGATTGTTTATTTAATTTCTGTTCGTTTTAAGTTTCATTTATACTTCATAAAAAAACATTTTTTTCGTTTTAAGCTTGATTTTCTTATTCAATCCAAGCCTTACTCGCTTCAAGATCTATTTATTCATTTATATTATTACTAGTTGTATGTTTTTGCTATGATTGTTTATTTAATTTCTGTTCGTTTTGGGTTTCATTTATACTTTAATAGTACTTTCTGGTCGTTTTGAGTTTAAATTTTAAGAGTTATTTGTATCTGCTGAGCATAAGTTTAAAA
This sequence comes from Artemia sp. Qi Xiang Cuo, assembly GCF_049724085.1. Lineage (NCBI taxonomy): Eukaryota > Metazoa > Arthropoda > Branchiopoda > Anostraca > Artemiidae > Artemia > Artemia sp. Qi Xiang Cuo. The sequence goes on from NC_142794.1 coordinate 61,366,878, forward strand.
TGGCCTTTACTTTTCTTTGAAAAACTTATTTTTCGGAAAGTTTTTTTTTAATTAATCATTCGAAATAGCCATGTCCTCATCAAGTTGTACAAAATGATCAGGTTGAAAGAACAAATGTTCTGCTAGAGGCGAGGGGTTAACAAATGGGCATTTTGAGGGACATCTGGAGGCATGAGGCACGGATGCACGCCGGAGGCATATTCCAAAGGGCGCAATATGTAAATATATACAGCTTGCCTGTTATTCGGTATCTGTCGAATATTTCAGCATCTTTAAAAGCGATCTTTTAAAACTTGGAAAAAATCATTTACGAATTTATTTGGCAAGGAAAAGAACCTCCAAGACTGAAAACAACTGATATGTACCTAAAGAAGAAGAACAGAGGACTGCAAGTTGTTGATATCCCTGCAAAAACTAGGTAGCCCTACGATGGCACTGATGGTGTCACTTTTTCCTATTACACATGCAGCGTTGCCACCAGCTCAAAAATAAAATTCCTATTTTTCTTCAAAAAAAAAAATCCCGAAATTTCAAAAAAATCCCGGAACACGGTTTTCAAGTTATACAACAAAGGGCTGCGCGGTGATGACGTAAAAAGCAAGGTGCGAAATTCAAAGTACCGTGAAACGTGGTTTCTAGTTGTAACTAACAAATGATTGTCAATATTTCTAGTATTATTTTGACGTGAAAACGTTCTGGTGGATTAGTAGGATCTACGACATATATTTTAGGCCAAAACAATTCACCGAAGTTCCGAAAAAATGTGTCTACGCATCCATGTTTCACCGTTATTTGAATTTCCCGCCCAAGAATTAACGTCACGCTTGGCAGCCCTATTCAATTTGGCTTGGCCAGCGGTAAAAGTTGCCTTTTATTACGTCTTCACACGTCCCTTTTCCCTTTTATCATACCTGATTTTCTGTTTAGTGGCTATGCCAAGACGCAAACTTGGATCTCGGATTCTTAATTGTACTAAAAAAAAAGGAATCTGCTGCTTTGCCACGAAAGAATCCGGAAGAAACACAGATCCCTTTTTCCTAACTTTCTTGGTATTAAACCCAGGCCTTTGGGTATTTGAAGAGAAAACTGTAAAGCAACAGTCAAAAAAACTGTTACTACCAAGTTATTAGTAAAAAGCGCTCAGTAAAGCAACCAATTAAAAAAACTAACTAGTTTCTCAGATATTTATTGGTACGTTTCAGTAATCATCTCGATAATCATTGTTCAAATGACAACCCAAGAAACTGGACAAATGAGCTTAAGTAAATCAAACTAAGCTCGGTTAGCCCAAGTATAAACACTAAGTCTTTTACTACTAAGTCTTCTACTGAGCTGTAAATTTTAAAGTTGTAAGAGTAAGCCTTTTAGAAGACAACTTTAAAATTCGAATTCGTATTAGTGAAAATTGAAGGATACGAATTTTAAGAAATTGAAGTAAAAATGCCACCGGTAAAGCGTCTCCTTGAGGGGGAAGGACACCCTGGAACAGGGGGAGCGATAGATATTTGGCAAGAAAAATGTTAAATGGTAGTGTGCCTTCATGTCCGTTAATACATTGACTGGTATATAATAAATTTTTTTTTGAAGTTTAGGTGATGTGATAATGTATAAAGTTATAAGATTTATATGTTTTGTATTAAAATATCACCGAGTGGAGAGGAGGAGGGGAGGAAAAAAAATAACAACTACCTCTGAAAAATGTTAAACAAAATTCCTTCTATTGACACACAGAATATGGCGATGGTGGTGGTTATGGTCTTGAGGTCAGTTTTGGATTTTGGGGCCATTTTTAACATGATGATTGCGATGCTGACAAGACATCAAGAAAATGGAACCCTTTCTTCTGGATAAATGAATTCAGCTTTGTGAAGACGTCTGAGTCAAAGCCAAAGACAATGTTGGTGCCGATTTCCATAGCAACGGGTTCTGCTGAAAACATAATATACAGGCTGGAGTCACAGTAACCCTGGTCTACCAATGCGGCAGTTAATCCGAGATCAGCATTCAGCCGGAACCACTGGCACAGAATTCCTATGTCGTCAGGGAACGGCATCGCCATATTCTGCGTGTCAACGGAGTGGCATCTTCACCCAGACAAGCAGCCAAACTGTATGACCCGCCCAACTAATACTCTCTGCCAATACCACTGCCAACCGGTCTGTAAACGCACTATTCACCGATACGAAATTCCGATTTCACACCAACCCCTGCATTGGTTTGTGGCGACTCACGTAGTCCTACTCGTCGGCCCTGGACCATCACCCGTTTTAATCGGTCACTACTCAGCTTCTCAGAGCTTTCCCTCAGAAGCCACAACAGCTTGGATTTTTTTTATTGGTGTTATGGAGCCGTCAGAAGTCTAGACAAGACAAAACCTAGAATTCTTCATGTTCGTCACAGGCTCAATAACCCAATTTTTCTCAACTTGGTGTTTCACACAGTGAGCAATCACTGACAAATCTTCAAAGATGCCGTCACTTTCCGAGCCCGATTCAGTGTCAGTCACGGAAGCCTTTTCCTGCTTATCGGACAGAGTATGCTCCTCTGAGTCATCGTCTGAGTCACTGTCGTGAAGTACAGAAAGACGAACATTTGGTACTTGGTGACCGAAAGCAGAAAGTACGTCGTCGGGTATCAAGGCTTTCATTATTCGCTGGCTTTCAATACGAGCTCGCCCTAGCTCGAGCTTGATTTCATCGTCCCAGGGCAAAGAAAAATCAGAACTGACAGACACAACACCCATAGATCTAACTCGCTTGGCCTTGGGCAAGGGCAACTTTTCATTAGAATATTGAGCTTCAAAATCCGATATACTTTCTTATCGACGAAATCGATGTAGAAGTTAGAGGAACGAAGAGTTTTTTACGGTACTGTAAGTGCTGGTTTGAGACCACATCTTCCTAAAAGAATCTTCACAGGATTGGCTATTCATGTCGGAGAGTTTGAAAAGACGTTTGAGCCCAATCCGTTTGAATCGACGAATGAGGAGCACTAGGGAATGCATATTTATCTCTAGGCAATGGTAAAGGTTTGTGGTAATAAAGTTCTCGTTCAAAGCATAATGTCCACTTTTTAGAACCCAGGATCTCCAATGTCAAACGCAGTAAACAACACGACCAAGTAAAGATAACCTCTCAAGAGGAGAAAGTTTGACGTCGTAAAAAACACGCCGTACGCTTTCCATAAGCCAAAGATAAAACTGTGTTCCTTCGCTTCCAGGAACACGCTGTTTCAGGTGTGCCGGAGGCACGGAAGCACGAAGGAAGGGACAATTGTGACGGTCAGTTATTAGCCCCTCGGCTAGAGGTGCAACAAAATTTTTCAGGAGGCCTGGCTAATTTTAGGGATTTTTCTATTGAATTAAGATAGTCAGTAAATATTTCAATAAATTGTTGGTGAGTTCTACCAAGATAAACTTCCCACGAGAACAAGGAATCTTATACACTCCACTTACTAAATTTCACCAGGTTAAGTCCTTCCCGTAATTAAACAAACAACCCATTGGTCTCACTGATTGAAAACATGTATTAATGTTAAATCTACGCAAAATTTATATATATATATATATATATATATATATATATATATATATATATATATATATATATATATATATATATATATGAACAAACATGTTTTGGAACTAAGGTTGAGATCATATAACGCAAACCACACTGGTTATTGATATTGAAATGAAATATCCATGGAATTTCACAAGAATATACACTACAGTTTCACATGCACATTTTAAAAAGCAAACAAACCGATAAAGTGGTCAAACACGTTTTGAGAGTATAGTCAAGATTGTATAAGACAACCAGACTGGCTTTGAGGCACTTTCATCATAACATGTTTTTTTTTTTTGGCAACAAAATTTTTTTCCGATATCAAGTACCATTCATTGCGATCGTAGCTTTCAAATGTGAAACTTAATTCCAGTTTTGGGTCGAAAAATAAACTATTTCTGTAAAATCTGAGCTAATAAGGGTTTTTGACCGTAAACTCTAGTTTTTTTGTAAGAAATCTATGGAAAATATAATTCTTTGGTTCAAATGTGAAAGTTAGGTCCATTTTCGGATCGAAAAATAAAACTATTTCCGTAAAATCTGAGCTAATAAGGGTTTACGACCGTCAACTTTAGTTTTTTGTAAGAAAATTATGGAAAATAAAATTCTCTTGTTCAAATGTGAAACTTAAGTCCATTTTTTGATTGAAAAATAAACTATTTCTGTAAAATCTAAGCTAATAAGGGTTTTTGAACGTAAACTCTAGTTTTTTTTATTAAAATTATGGAAAATACAATTCTCTGCTTCAAATGTGAAACTTAAGTCCATTTTTGGATCGAAAAATAAAGCTCTTTCCGTAAAATCTGAGCTAATAAGGATTTTTGACCGTAAACTCTAGTTTTTTGTAAGAAAATTATGGGAAATACAATTCGTTGGCTCATAGGTGAAACTTAAGTCTAATTTTGGATCGAAAAATAAACTAATTCTGTAAAATATGAGCTAATAAGGGTTTTTGACCGTAAACTCTAGCTTTATGTAAGAAAATTATGGAAAATGCAATTCTCTGGTTCAAATGTGAGACTTAAGTCCATTTTTGGATCGAAAAATAAAACTATTTCCGTAAAATCTGAGCTAATAAGGGTTTTTGACCGTAAACTCTAGTTTTTTGTAAGAAAATTATGGAAAATACAATTCGTTGGCTCATAGGTAGAACTTAAGTCCAGTTTTGGATCGAAAAATAAACTATTTCCGTAAAATCTGAGCTAATAAGGGTTTTTGACCGTAAACTCTAGTTTTTTTGTAAGAAAATTATGGAAAATACAATTCTCTGGTTCAAATGTGAAACTTAAGTCCATTTTTGGATCGAAAAATTAAACTATTTCCATAACATCTGAGCTAATAAGGGTTTTTGACCGTAAGCTCTAATTTTTTATAAGAAAATTATGGAAAATACAATTCGTTGGCTCATAGGTGAAAGTTAAGTCCAGTTTTGGATCGAAAAATAAACTATTTCTGTAAAATCTGAGCTAACAAGTGTTTTTGACCATAAAATCTAGTTTTTGTAAGAAAATTTTGGAAAATACAATTCGTTGGCTCATAGGTGAAACTTAATTCCAGTTTTTGCTCTAAAAATAAAATATTTCTGTAAAATCTGAGCTAATAAGGGTTTTTGACCGTAAACTCTAGTTTTTTGTAAGAAAATTATGGAAAATACAATTCTCTGGCTCAAATTTGAAACTTAAGTCAATTTTTGGATTGAAAAATTAAATTTATTTCCGTAAAATCTGAGCTAATAAGGGTTTTTGACCGTAAACTCTAGTTTTTTGTAAGAAAATTATGGAGAATACAATTCGTTGGCTCATAGGTGAAACTTAAGTCCAGTTTCGGATCGAAACATAAACCATTTCTGTAAAATCAGAGCTAATAATGGTTTTAACTGTAAACTCTAGTTTATTGTAAGAAAATTATGGAAAATAAAATTCTCTGGTTCAATTGTGAAACTTAAATCTATTTTTGGATCGAAAAATAAAACTGTTTCCGTAAAATATGAGCTAATAATGGTTTTTGACCGTAAACTCTAGTTTTTTGTAAGATAATTAGGGAAAATAAAATTCTTTGGTTCAAATGTGAAATTTAATTTATCTTTGGATCGAAAACTAAAACTATTTCTGTAAAATCTGAGCTAATAAGGGTTTTTGACCGTAAATTCTAGTATTTTATAAGAAAATTATGGAAAATACAATTCTCTAGTTCAAATGTGAAACTTAAGTCCAGTTTCGGATCGAAAAATAAACCATTTCTGTAAAATCTGAGCTAATAATGGTTTTAACTGTAAACTCTAGTTTATTGTAAGAAAATTATGGAAAATACAATTTTCTGGTTCAATTGTGAAACTTAACTCTAGTTGTGGATCGAAAAATAAAGCTGTTTCCGTAAAATCTGAGCTAATAAGGGTTTTTGACCGTAAACTCTAGTTTTTCGTATGAAAATTATGGAAAATACAATTCTCTGGTTCAAATGTGAAATTTAATTTATTTTTGGATCGAAAACTAAAACTATTTCTGTAAAATCTGAGCTAATAAGGGTTTTTGACCGTAAACTCTGGTTTTTTATAAGAAAATTATGGAAAATACAATTCTCTAGTTCAAATGTGAAACTTAAGTCCAGTTTTGGATACTCATAATGATTAGGACTGATGGTTCTAATTCAATATTTTTTTCATAAAAACAAACTATTTTTTTTAAACTTCGAAAATATTCAACTTTATTTATTTTTTTGTACTTATCTTAAAATGACAAAATATGCTTAAGGCTCTAACAATTGTAATCTATGATTGCTCAGAGACACGTTCTGGCTTTCCCACTGGTATTCTATGTTATGTTATCGACACTACCTAGTTTATTGCAAGTATTAAATCAGTATTTTTTACAAAGTGGAACGATAAACACATAAGTCATATCTTTAAAGAAAGTGAAGATGGAGCATTTTAATAAAGTGTGTTCACATGACAATGTTATTGTAGCATTGAATGCCGACAAGGAGAAGTATTTAAACTATGAAACAAGTACAAGTGGTAGCGCTATTTGAAATATATGCTTGCATTGTCATGACAGTAAGGAATTAAATTTCTTTGGAGTACCGAAAAAATTCAACTCTTATGTTGGTGGATATGCGATATTGAGATCTCCAGAGATGATTACACTCAAAGAGAATGCCAACATAAAAATAATCGTTGATGGTAGAGGACAACTCCTTGCTACTCTTGCAGGTAACACATTACCTACTGATACATCCAAGCGTCAGCTTTAGGGTATTAGCATTCAACGGAAGGTCAAAAAAAGAAAGGTCCGCTCTTCTACTAATATCGTAAACCTTATCTTGTCTACGTGCCGAAACTGTTACCTGTGTAAAAATAATGTGATAATACACAGTGAAATTGCCAGATAAATAAAAAGGACATTGGCAGAAAATATCACATCGGAATCTAAAGATGAATCGATGAAAAAAAAAGCACCAGCAAACGTTACTGCCATTGATCAAACAGTCAATGAACCAAATAATACCAAAGACGAAAAGCATGTTGAGCCTGTTGATGACACACAAGTAAAAATTGTGAATGACTCAAAATGGAATAATGATTATTCTAGTGATTACGAACTATGAGAAGACAATAGCTACAATATCAAGAGAGAACATGGTGAACTATTTTATGGAACAGATTCAAAATGTCCAAAGTTGATCCTTGATATTAATATATCATAATAAATTTTTGTATTAATATTCTACATAGCATTATTTCATTAAAAATATATTACACATTACATTGTTACGTGTTCATCATTCTTAGAGTAAGCTAGCATATCAAACGCTTAGAATGTCTATTAAAACATCGGAGATGCAAGAAAAGGAATTTGCATACATCTATTGTCAGACACATGGGATAACATTCACATGGGATAACAAAATCTAGGTATCAGAATGAATAAATTCTTTATTAACATCCATTGTTGGATATGTCATTATGTCATTATGAAAAAATTGTAAGTAAGTAAGTAAGTAAGTAACAAACTCTTTCTTGAATTCACCTCTTGGATACACAATGCAAAAATTTAATTCAGGAAATTATGAAAAAAAATTGAACAAATTGTTTATTAACATTCATTATCGATTGAAGTCGCTTCCTAGACAGACTGGGTTACGTGCGCGCACGTAACCCAGTCTAAGTTAACCTTAAAAAACGAAATTAAGTTATGTCGACTGTATATGTCTCTCTCACTATGTTTGTGCCGTCGCGGTGTACACTCCATGTCTTTCTCGGTTTTTGTATCTAAATCTACGTATTTGTATGTGTTTTTATCTCTCTCACTCTTTTTGCCTGCGTGTTTGGGCGGGTGTTTGCTTATTCCCATGCATGTCTGGCCACTCAAAGTGAACTTAAATTAACTCAACTTTTTGAATATCTCTCTCACTATGACTGTGTGTCTGAGCGGGTGTAGTACCATGTATTACCGGTCTAATCTAAATTTACGTAAGGACGCATGAAGTCAAAATGAATAGAACTTGGATTTTATGACTGTTATCTGATGTATCCGATAAAAACTTTGAAAACGAATTTATTCTTTCTGGTACTTAGATTTTGTCAATTTTATCTGTGGTATCTGAAATTTGATGTTGATAATGCATTTAAGGGATATTCATAAAGCATTTATTCACTCTAATACTAAGATTGTGTCAATTTTATCCCATGTATCTGAGAAGGGGATTTTGATATAGAATTTAATAACTCTGATACTTAGATTTTGTCAAGTTTATCCCAAGTATTCGGGAAAGGGATGTAGATTTTGAATTTAATCAACCTGATAGTTATATTTTATCAGTTTTATCCGATATAGCCGATAAATAATGCTGACAATGTACTTCAAGGATGTTGATAAGGCGTTTATTCACTCGGATACTTAGATTTTGTCAATTTTATCGCACTTATCTAAGAAAAGGATGTTGATTTGAAATTTTATAACTCTGATGCTTTGATTCTGTCATTTTTATCTGTCATATCCGACAAAGCATGCTGATAATGAATTTATTCACTCTGATACTTAGATTTTGTCAATTTTATCCCATGTGTCCGAGAAAGGGATGTTGATATAGAATTTAATATTTCTGATATTTAGATTTTGTCTGTTTTATCCAACATATCCAACAAAGGATGTTGTTAAAGCATTTATTCATTCTGATATTTTGATTTTGTCAATTTTATTCAACATATCCGACACAGGATGCTGAAAAAGCATTTATTCACTCTGATATTTAGATTTTGTTAATTATAATTGTTGTAACTGATAAAAGACGTTGATAAAAAATAAATTATTCACTCTAATACTTAGATTTTGTCAATTTTATCCCATGTATCCGAGAAAGGGATGTTGATATAGAATTTAATCAATCTGATACTTAGATTTTGTCAATTTTATCCCATATACCCGAGAAAGGGATGTTGATATAGAATTTAATCAATCTGATACTTAAATTTTGTCAATTTTATCCGATATTTTATCCTATGTATCCGAGAAAAGGATGTTGATATAGAATCTAGTCATTCTGATACTTAGATTTTGTCAGATTTATCAGAAATATCTGATAAATGATGTTGTTAAAGCATTTATTCATTCTGAAATTTAGATTTTGTCAATTTTATTTGATGTATCTGACAAAGGATGTTGATAAAAAAAGTTATTCACTCAGACACTTAGATTCTGTCAATTTTATCCGATGTATCTGATAAAAGATGCTTATAAAAAAATTTATCCACTCTAACACTTAGATTTTGTCAAATTTTTCCTATGTATCCGAGAAATGGATGTAGATATAGAATTTAATTACTGTTATAATTAGATTTTGTGAAATTGTTGTATTGTCTGTCTAGGAAGCGACTTCAATCGATAATGAATGTTAATAATGAATTTTTTCAATTTTTTTTTCATAATTTCCTGAAGTAAATTTCTGTATTGTGTATCCAAGAGGTGAATACAAGAAAAAGTTTGTTACTTACTTATTTACTGACTTACAATGTTTTCATTATGACATAATGACATATCCAACAACGGATGTAGATAAAGAATTTATTCATTCTAATACATAGATTTTGTCAATGTTATCCCATGTGTCTGACAATAGATGTATGCAAATTCCTTTTCTTACATCTCCGATGTTTTAATAGACATTCTAAAAGTTTGATATGCTAGCTTACTCTAAGAATAATGAACACATAACAATGTAATGTATAATATATTTTTAATGAAATAATACTATGTAGAATATTAATTCACAAATATATAATATGATACATTATTAATATCAATGATCAACTTTGGAAATTTTGAATCTGTTCCATAATATAGTTCACCATGTTCTCTCGTGATATTGTAGCTATTGCCTTCTCTTAGTTCGTAATCAGTAGAATAATCATTATTCCATTTTGATTCATACACAATTTTTACTGGTGTGTCATCAACAGGCTTAATATGCTTTTCGTCTTTGGTATTATTTGGTTCATTGACTGTTTGATCAATGGCAGTAACGTTTGGTGGTGCTTTGTTTTTCATCGATTCATCTTTAGATTCCGCTTTGATATTTTCTCCCAATGCCCTTTTTATTTTTCTGGCGATTTCACTGTCTATTATCACATTATTTTTACACAGGTAACAGTTTCGGTACGTAGACAAGATATGGTTTACGATATTAGTAGAAGAGTAGGCCTTTCTTTTTTTGATCTTCCGTTCAATGCTAATGCCCGAAAGCTGACGATTGGATGTATCATTAGGTAATTTGTTACCTGCAACAGTAGCAAGGAGTTGATCCTCTATCATCAACAATTATTTTTATGTTGGCATTCTCTTTGAGTGCAATCATCTCTGGAGATCTCAATCTCGCATATCCACCAATATAAGAGTTGAACTTTTTCGGTACTCCAAAGAAATTTAATTCCTTACTGTCATGACAATGCATGCACACATTTCCAATAGTGCTACCAGTTGTTCTTGTTTCATATTTTAAATACTTCTCCTTGTCGGCATTCAATACTAGAATAACATTGTTTTGTTAACACACTTTATTAAAATGCTCCATCTTCACTTTTTTTTAAAGATATGACTTATGTGTTTATCGTTCCACTGTGTAAAAATACTGATTTAATAAATACAATAGACTATTTAGTGTCGATAACTGGACATAGAATACCAGTGGGAAAGCCACATCGTGTCTCTGAGCAATCATAG
>NC_142794.1:61378157-61474438 GCF_049724085.1 Artemia sp. Qi Xiang Cuo
GCTTTGACAAAAAATGAAAGACCTCATTTGGCCTACCTCTATAACAGAGAAGATAAAATATAATTGAATATAGTCATGCGACACCTCATTTGAAAGCTCCTGCTATAAAGATTTTAAATATCCAAGTCTTATCCAATATTTTTTTAACCAAATTTAAATTTGAAATGTTTTCTTTGGGAGGTACTTATATTTAGGGGTGGGGGGCTTATGGAGCTAGGACATTCCTAGGCAAGGAAAACTTCTCTATTTAACGTACATACAACAATTTTATTATTCACACTCCAGTAAGTACTTAATCAATTTTATACACATGTAGGTCAATATCTACGAAATCATATTATTGAGTTAGGAATAAAGTGAATACACCATTTGATGCCTTTTTTTAGGCTGATTATAAATATAATAAGCATTTCTATTAGAAATTAATTTCAGCGCCCCCCCCTCGGTAGCGGCTATCCCACACCTAACCCAACCCTGAATTGGCCTATATAGGGGGGGGGCTGAAACTCATTTCCGATAGAAATACTTATTATATTCGTAATCAGCATAAAAAAGGCATCAAATGGTGTATTCACTTTTGTCCTAACTCAATAATATGATTTCATAGATATTGACCCACATGTACACCTACATGCTAGAAAATTAATAGTTGGGGTGAGAGGGTAGACAAATGAACCTTTCCCTTCTCCCCCAAGGCTGCAAATTTAGAAGAAATTCGGACGACTTTTAATTCTAGAAATACAAATTTAGTCCATAAAAGTTTTTTTTCTGTCACTAGATCCATGTTTGTCAAACAAAAAAAAAAAGTTTAAAAATGTATTTAGCCGCAGAGACAATTTTAATGTTAAGGCTTTAGTTTTCATAACTTAGAAAGTGACTTAGTCTATGTCATTAGTGCTGCAAGATTTTTTTTATTCTTTGTTAAATAGAGTAAAAGAACCAGGATGAAGTTATCTCCTGGCTCCCATCTCCGGGTTTATCTCCCTGACCTAAAATTGCTTACCCTATAGCTCTGAAAATAAAAATTATCCTTGAAAAAAACTGCTGAAACTTACAGCTCTCAACTGATACCAAATTTTTGAATTTTTTTGCTGTTTTTGATATTTTACTTAAAAGTACAAATATAAGCGTGAACTTAAAATTAATGACTGAAATATTTTTTTTGACAGAATTTTTCATTGTTATTTGGAATTCCTGTGTTAGGAGCTTTCCAATGAGGTGTTACATGACAATATTAAAAAAAAATATTATTTTAACTTAGGCCTATTGAGGTGGAGGCAAACAAATTTTGTTGCTTCATTTTTTATGTAAAAGCTATCAATCAGCACATCATTTGAAAGCTATCTTTCTTTTAAACATTTTGTGTGGCACTTTTTGGTTTAATGTAGAAAACAACGTTATGAAAAAGATCAGAATAAGTGGAGATTTTATAAGATTTTATGTTTCTTGATAATCGACAAAAAATGAATGAAATCATTTGGGCGACCTAAGTAATCGTGAGGGTGAAATATAATTTACTCGCGCACTTCACGGCTTTAACTGGTAAATACTTCTATAAAGATTTAAAATATATATGTTTATCCAATAGTTTTTGAACCAAATTTAAATTCGCCATGTTTTTCTTGGGGTGTTACTTTTATTTAGGGGTGGGGGGGTTATGGTGCTAGGACATTCCTAGGCAAGGAAAACTTCTCTATTTAAGATATATCTTACTATAACGAATCTCTTAACGAATTATCATTTTTCTTGTTTTGGCATGGTGGGTTTGAGAGGAAAGGGGAGAGTGGAGGAAAAAGAGGTTTTGTGCGGCCCTTTTATATTTGTTCCGTAAAATAACGCTAGAAACATGTTCAGGAGACGGGTGGCTTTCAAATGATGAGCTGTTTGATCAGCTTTGACAAAAATCGAAAACCCACATATGGTCTACCTCTAGACTACCTCCATAACAATAAAAAACAAAATCTTTTTGAATAGAGTCATGCGATCCCTTATTTGACATCTTATGTCACACATTTGCCACGTCGAAGCCTTTTGCAACAGTTTTTAAACCAAACTTGAATGTGACATGTTTTTCTGTGGGAGGTACTTATATTCAGGGTTGGAGGGGCGTATGGAGCTAGAAAAGTCCTAGGCAAGGAAAACTTCTCCATTTAAGATGTATGTTACTATAACAAGTAACATAAATAGATTAACCTCTGAGGTTAACAAGTAACCTCAATTCTCTATTGAGGTGCAGGGTTATTCCTGTACCTCAGTCATATAGAAACAAAGAAATGATGATTTGGATCAAAAGTTTCTCACCAAGAGATTCAGTAGATTCCTGCTCATCGTTTGTAAGTGGTTCAAAAAGGATGAATGCTTTTACTGAGTCCATGTTCTATTCCTTTTGAATTTCCCACTAAATTAGCGAAAAAAGCCGTTTTTTATCTCCTGGATGTCTTTCGCATTTGCTCGTTTGCCAGGCGATGAAAAACGGTCAAATGGAGCTCGAGTATCCATTTCACAGGAACCTTCCATGAGATAAAAAACGCAGCTATTGATGTGAAAGAAGAAGAGAAGAAGATTGAAGTAATTTAAGAGAAATATGGTTTTATCCTTAATGGAATATGAATTAGCTAATAGATCGTATAATGTGGAAATTCGACAATTGTTAGAGACTAGAAATACAGTCAGTTCTTTTTATAAGCAATGTGGCTCTGACAGAGAAATTCATTTTTAAACTATTCGAATTTCTCGGTCGGTGCCACATTGCTTATAAATTGCCTACTTCTGAAGTCATATTCAAGGGAACGTACATACAACAATTTTATTATTCACACTCCAGTAAGTACTTAATCAATTTTATACACATGTAGGTCAATATCTACGAAGTCATATTAGGCTATTGAGTTAGGAATAAAGTGAATACAACATTCAATGCCTTTTTTTATGCTGATTACGAATATAATAAGTATTTCTATCGGAAATGAATTTCAGCCCCCCCCCTATATAGGCTAGACCTAACCAAACCCTGAACTGGCCTATATAGGAGGGGGGGGGGGACTGAAACTCATTTCCGATAGAAATACTTATTACATTCATAATCAGTATAAAAAAAGGCATCAAATGGTTTATTCACTTTTGTCCTAACTCAATAATATGATTTCGTAGATATTGACCCACATGTACACCTACATGCTAGAAAATTTATAGTTGGGGTGAGAGGGTAGACAAATGAACCTTTCCCTTCTCCCCCAAGGCTTCAAATTTAGAAGAAATTCGGATGACTTTTAATTCTAGAAATACAAATTTGGTCCATAAAAGTTTTTTCCTGTCAGTAGATCCATGTTTGTCAAACAAACAAAAAAAAAAGTTTAAAAATGTATTCAGCTGCAGAAACAATCTTAATGTTAAGGCTTTAGTTTTCATAACTTTGAAAGTGACTTAGTCTATGTCATAAGTGCTGCAAGATTTTTTTTATTCTTTGTTAAATAGGGTAAAAGAACCAGGATGAAGTTATCTCCTGGCTCCCATCTCCGGGTTTATCTCCTGGCTCCCATCTCCGGGTTTATCTCCCTGACCTAAAATTGCTTACCCTATAGCTCTGAAAATAAAAATTATCCTTAAAAAAAACTGCTGAAACTTACAGCTCTCAACTGATACCAAATTTTTGAATTTTTTTGCTGTTTTTTATATTTTACTTAACAGTAAAATATAAGGGTTAACTTAAATTTAATAACTGAAATATTTTTTTTTACAGACTTTTTAAGTTTTATTTGGAATTCCTTTGTTATGAGCTTTCCAATGAGGTGCTACATCAATATATTAAAAAAAATATTATTTTAACTGTTAGGCCTATTGAGGTGGAGGCAAACCAATTTTGTTGCTTCATTATTTATTCAAAAGCTATTAATCAGCAAATCATTTGAAAGTTCTCTTTCTTTTAAACATGTTTTGTGGCCCTTTTAGGTTTAATGTAGAAAACAACGCTAGGAACATGTTCAGAAGAAGGATAGCTTTCAAATGATGTGCTGTTTCATAAGCTTTGACAAAAAATGAAAGACCTCATTTGGCCTACCTCTGTAACAGATAAGATAAAATATAATTGAATATAGTCATGCGACGCCTCATTTGAAAGCTCCTGCTATAAAGATTTTAAATATCCAATTCTTATCCAATAATTTTTGAACCAAATTTAAATTTGCCATGTTTTTCTTTGGGAGGTACTTATATTTAGGGGTGGGGGTTTTATGGAGCTAGGACATTCCTAGGCAAGGAAAACTTCTCTATTTAAGATATATCTTACTATAACAAATCTCTTTACGAATTTTCATTTTTCTTGTTTTGGCATGGAGGGTTTGAGAGGAACGGGGAGATTGGAGGCAAAAGAAGATTTGTGCGGCCATTTTATATTTCTTTCAGAAAACGACACTAGAAACATGTTCAGAAGAAGGGTAGCTTTCAAATGATGTGCTGTTTGATAAGCTTTGACAAAAAGCAAAAAACCTCATTTGGTTTACCTCTAGACTACCTCCATAACGATAAAAATAAAATATAATTGAATATAGTAATGCAACACCTCATTTGAAAGCTCCTGACATAAAGATTTTAAATATCGAAGTCTATTGTTTTTGAACCAAATTTAAATTTTACATGTTTTTATTTGTTAGGTACTTATATTCAGGAGTAGGATGGCGTATGGAGCTAGAAAAGTCCTAGACGATAAATACTTCTCCATTGAAGATTTATTTTACTACAAAATATTTTTTTGAAAAATTTAAGTTTCCATGTTTTTATCAAGAGGGTTTGGAAGGAAGGGAGAGATGGGAGGTAAAAGAGGATTTGTGTAGCCCTTGCAGGTTTAATTTAGAAAACAATACTAAGAACATGTTCAGAAGAAGGATAGCTCTCAAATGATGTGCTGTTTCGTAAGCTTTGACAAAAAATGAAAGACATCATTTGGGCTACCTCTAGGCTACCTCTGTAACAGTAAAGATAAAATATAATTGAATATAGTCATGCGACACCTCATTTGAAAGCTCCTCACATAAAGATTTTAAATATCCAAGTTTTATCCAATAGTTTTTTAACAAAATTTAAATTTGTCTTGTTTTTATTTGCGTTATAATGTTATTTAGGGGTAGGGGGGTTTTTGGAGATATTACAGTCCTAGGCAATTAAAACTTTTCCATTTAAGATATCTTACTATATCAAGTCTCTTTACGAATTTTCTTTTTACTTGTTTATAAAAGGAGGGTTTGGGAGGAAAGGGGAGATGGGAGGCAAAAGAGGATTTATGGGGCCGTTTTAGGTTTGATGTAAAAATAACCTTTGCAATATGTTCAGAATAAAAATAGCTTTCAAATGATGTGCTGATTGATTGTTTTTGGATAAAAAATGAAGCAATACAATTTTTTTCCCTCCACCTCCATAGGCCTAACAGTTAAAATAACAATTTGCTTTAATATTGTGATGTAGCACCTAATTGGAAAGCATCTAACACAGAAATTCTAAATAAAAATGAAAAATTCTGTCAAAAAAAATATTTCAGTCATTAATTTTAAGTTAATGCTTATATTTGTACTTTTAAGTAAGATATCAAAAACAGCAAAAAAATTCAAAAATTTGGTATCAGTTGAGAGCTGTAAGTTTCAGGCTGTAAGAGCTGTAACTTTATAAAGTGAAATTTTGAGAAACCATTGAATGAGGACCTAAGTGACATTTACTGTCAAGAAAGGTCCGAAATCCGCTGCTGCTGCTGTAAGTTTCAGCAGTTTTTTTAAGGATAATTTTTATTTTCAGAGCTATAGGGTAAGCAATTTTAGGTCAGGGAGATAAACCCGGAGATGGGAGCCAGGAGATAATTTCATCCTGGTATATTTTTTTGAGGTTCCTTATGTTCAGTCTAGCAAAACCTTAAAGTAATGCTAGATAATTTCTTACACCACATTGGCCTGCCATAATATAAGAAAAGGAAATGATCAAAAGTGGGATTTTTAAGGCCAAACAAGAATACTGAATAAATATAAAAAGTGAATATTTTGAGAGGACAACCACCTCTCTTCTTCAGTGCAAAGCAAAATAGGCTAATGTATTCAAGAAAAGTGCCAAAGAAAAAAGATACAACAAAAACAAACCCAGAAAGTCAATGTAAAGAAAAAAAACCAAAAAAACCAATGGAAAACCCAAAAAATTAAAAGATGAATAAAATTCAATAAAAGCTAAAAATTACAACAATTAAAACCAAATACCTTACAACCATAAAAGCAAGTCATTGGCCAATAGGCCTATCTGAAATTTGCACAAAATCCAAAAAATTATGAACTGCCATCAATGGATACTAGCAAACAACATGCTAGTATCTGTCAATGACAGTTCATAAGTTTTTGTATTTTGTGCAAATTGCAGATATTGGCAAATATAATGCTTTGTTGTTGTTTTTCATCTCTTGATGCATTGTGTAACAATGGGCTCTTGTCTAGACTTGAAGATATCCAGTTCTGCCCTAGTGATGTTTTGCAATATTAGGCTGGATATAAAATTTATTTTAGATGACCTAAAATGTGAATAGCAATAGAATGAAACATGATAATGGATTAATAAAAACATGTTGTAGGCTATATGTAAAATAAAAGTTTCATTATTGTAATGTTTTCTGTTAGTTTGATATACATCCTAGGTCTATATACAGAATCATCAGAGGGAGAGGATGTTCATTGTCAGAAACTCAACCATGATATTTGAGTCAGCATAAAAGAAGAAATACTCTGATGCTGCTTATATTTTATTAATGTTTCTCCTTCAGAGGAGTCCTAGCACTCCAATGTTATCACATTTATTCAGAAAGGTAAAAAAAAAGAGAAAATACAAACTAGATTAAGAAACATTTTAAACTAATGGTACTTATGTCTTATAGCCACCACACTCAAGAAGTGAAGTTAGGTTAATATTAATGAAATATATCTAAATATGATGAAAATAAAATACTTTAGTAACAAACTTATGGAAACTGCAACAGAGAATTATGGAAATCAGGCTGCCCAGAATGCATTATATTAAATGGTTTCTAACCTAACCAAAATACCCACTCTATGTACAAAATATTTAATCAAAATATATCTACATTGTATTTTATCTCTCTCACCCTAAGCTGATTTTCACCAAGTAAATACTGAGATACAAAAAGAAACTGGTTCTACTCAGACCAAGAACTCAAGTGTGGTGGCTATAAGACATAAGCACCAAATTAATCTATATTTGCTTTTTATTTGCCATAGTTTGATTATTGGTTATCTTTGGGAACAGGGGCTTAATTTGCTATGGGGCAGGGAGACAAAAGCCCCATCCATAACCCAGTTGTTTGGGGAAAAAAAAAATCAGATATCAAAAATCAATATGCTGAGATTTGTTTTCTTGTTGGCTCAAAATTTTATTGTTTTGGGGTTCTTTGTTCAGACTAGCTTTATTTGATGTTATGAACCAACTATATCTATGAGAGATAAGGACAAAAATTAGGAAAACACTCAAAATCAGCAAGGTTTTGCATGTAGCCTAGGACTATATCTGGCCCCTCGTAGGGGCTGGATTTTAACAGAAATAAGAGTGATTATTTTATTAGAAAAGGTACCAGTATCTTTTTCCCAATCTAATTCATGTCCTACACCATTGAAAGTCAGTTTAAAGTCCTGAATTGGATCCTAAAGTGACACCTTTTTGCCAGAGTTCCATTAAAAATGAAGTTTTTTATTTTTCCCTTGTTCATTCATATATACTTAACTGTAGTAGCATTTGGCTACTACAGTACATGTAGTAGCATTCATTACATCTTCTATACAACAATCCTGTTGGATTGTTAGTTCACCTACAACCTTTGGATATGGAAAACAGCACCTAACAGTAAGGATACTACCAGCTTCTAGGTTAAGAGAGTTATACACACTTTTGATTATTTTTAAGATACAACATGGTACAAATCTTTCATGTTTTGAGAGTTTGGGAAATTTGATATTTTTGGTCTATGATTATGAAACACAATATTTCGTAAAGACTAATGCTCTGCTGGTTGTTTTGACATAGTTGATTTTTTTTTTTTTTTTTGCCTCATAGGGAAGTTGGATATAAAAAGTATGTGTTATTTCTTTTGGGGATAAATAAATGATTAAAGTATTTTAGGGTATGAATAAAATAATAAATCTGTCTAAATTGTTTTTTTTTTCAGGTTTGTGATGCTGATTAGGGAGTGTGTTATTTATTTATTTATTTTTAGTTTATTTGCCCCTCAGACAAGATTTTTACTTCTTGGGGTCTTATTTTTCTTTCTTTTTTCTATCTCACCTGACTTCTAAAATTTAAATGTTATTTGGAAATGTTATTGTTTGTTTTTTATAATAAATTTCTCTATCTGTCATTGAAATCACTTAGGTAGTGAGGTTTACACAAGTTAGGAATTCAGCACACTTGGTTTAACAAAGAATACATTGTACATTACAAGATGATAAACAACAAAGGAACACATCATTATATGGGACAATCAGGGAAGGGGGAGAGTGCCTTGTCGTGGTGAGGACTATTTATATTGAAGAAAAGCATGAAATAAGGAATGTAATGCTGCTATTTTTATTTAATGAAAATGTATCCCTCTGTGGAGCTGCCCAACAAGAATACCACCATAAGGAATTAGGTGAATATCAAATAATTGAATCAAAATAATTGATTGAAAAACTATAGCTATATTGAAAATAATATTCTACTTTGCTTGTTAGCTGAGTTATGAATATTGTAAGATAGTTTTTACATTTTTTTTATTTGAAATATAAGCCCAAAGTAATCTCAAATGATAATTATTTAGACTATTTATTTATTCAAGCTTTGTCTACTTTTGAATAAGCATTGGTAATGTTTCTGTTGTTTTTCAAAGTACCTGTTTCTGTTCTGTCTATACAAAAAAACAGGAATAGATTATCTGTTTCAAACAGTTTTTGGTAACAAACTGTAAGTAATGAGAAATGCAGCTCAAAAGGAACTGAAACTAAAAAACTGAATTTTGATATCGATAGATATATCAAAAGAATTAGCTTATTATGCTGATTCCAAATATATAAGGTTCATTAAGTTTAGTGTTACCCATTGAAAGCTATAAGGCTGAGAAAATTTGCCTCCATAAAATGGAGAATTTCATGTTGTGATAAAAATCCTAAAACGAGTCTCTTAATATTAACAAGATTGCTTCTCTTTGAACTTGTCTACAAAATAATCATAAATTGTCCTTTTCAGATCCAAAACGACAGTCAATCGTTGAACCAAGCTCTTTGTGCAGAAGTGATGCCAAATTAAATGAAATAAAAATAAAGCAATAATCTAAATATGCTTTACTTTTATACTTTTAAAAGTGTTCTTAAATGGTTTACTTTTACCATACCAAAACTCTTATATTGTTTTATGGTTTCAGAAAAATTCTAGTTTTTTGTAATCCTACAAACATAGGGAAATATCACCAGTTGATTTATTTGAACTAGTTTTATTGATATGTTCTTGATAGGCTGTGAAGTAATAATTTTTGTTTGTTTTAAGTTTCAACTTTGCTCTTTACTTCCCTTGGAAAAACTTTTTTTTTAAATTAATCCCATACTAGAAACCACTACAGCAATTGATATTATAGTTATGACACAATTATGGTCATTCTTAATGGGGCTTAGCAATTTCTTCCCTTAAACAGGAGAGATATGTTTCTACAAGGGAAGAAAGTTCAGCATCAGCATATTTCTTGGACTTAGGGTATTAGAGCAAGGAGCATGCTTATATTTTGTTCCTAAGGCAACCTAAACAACCAGAATCAGCTGTCAGAGGCTCTTTACACTAAAGGGTAGAGAGGCTTTCCAAACTTTCTAAAGCTTTCCAGTCATTTTTACTCAAGAAGCCAGATATTATTATGCAGCCCAGGGTTAAATGAGTAGCACTCTCTCCCCAAAACATAAAATGAAAGCTCAGTCTCACACCATTACCGAATTGCAGAGGATCACCCACATTTATTCAGTAGCTGATATTCAACTACACAGTATCTCTCAAAGAATCTGCCAAGCTAAAAGGTGATCCTGAAAATCTTAATCTTGCCCTTAATACTCTGCAAATAACCCATACAGATTCACCCAACAATGCAGAGAAGACGACATTCCCATCACAAAATCATAGTATGGTAATGTGGAGTCTAAGTGGAATGCAAAGTTTGCCTAATAGCTGGGAGATGCCAAAAGAGGATCCTTGATACCAGCTTGACCAATTTATTGACTGAGATTTTTTGTGGCTGTAGAAAAGCATTTCGTGTTTGTAACTCCTTCCCCAATAAAGTATGGAGCCCCTCAGATAGCAAAATACTGGCTGTAGTCCTGTAGTGCAAGCATTTTGTTTTCTTTGTTATTGGTTATAAGTGAAGTAGAATTCAAAGTGTCCCTTAAGTCAATCTATTTTATGTTATTTTTAGAAACCCAATATGCATCCCATTTGTTTATTTTCATTATGCTTGGTCTGGGTCTTCCATTGTGGTGGAAAACAACAGAAGTTTACCGACAATAACTTCCTTATAAAGAGGTGGAATCTTTAAGAGAGAGCTTCCAGATTGTTCAAGACGTTCGATTGATCCTGAAAGTCAAAAGTTTCAATGGTGGTGAATTGGCTAAAGTTATTGCAAAGGAATGTTCACTGCCAGGTAAGAAAACCAACATTTTGGTAAAGACCTTCTCTCTACCAAATTGTCGACAATACTACAATACTTAAATGAAGTTTTTAACAAATATGTTAACCAATTTTTAGACATTTTTAGCTTGGTAATTTACTATGCTGGGAGGAAGTTCATTCTACTGTTTTCTAGTTTTTTTTTTTTTTTTTTTTTTTTTTTTTTTTTTTTTTTTTATCGTGAAGAATGATCTGCTGTTTGGTAATGGTAAGAGTGGGAAGTTTCAAACATTTCTTTTATGCATTATACAATGAAGGAGAAGAATTGCTGTAAAATTTGTGAAATTTCATGTACTTTTCAAGGCAAAAAGTCTGCTTTTTTTGGCTGACTAAATAGTGTAACAAAGAAACAAAACAAAACTGTCATTGCTCCGAAAGCAAATGTATTAGGTATCTATTAATATTTCAGACTTATGTAGGCCCTGCAGCATGGTATTGTCTACTTTATATCTTTAAGTAGAAATTATGTATCCTAGATCTCCAGTAAATAGTCCTTGAAATGATGATGTTGAAACTGCAGATTGTAATACGTATTGTCGGTTTTGATAGATTGTTCTCAATTTATGTCTCAGAAATTAAAGCCAGAAAATTTAGGAGGGGACTTAAATTCTTGTCATGAAGACATATACTAGAAAGGGTATTTGAATCAGAACCAAATGTGGTGGAGTGTCAGAGCTTGTGTCCTAATTTCTTTTGGGAATCAGGACCTAATTTGTTTTTTTGTGGAGGAAGGAAAGGGGCTCCTAAATTCTTTTTATTCGGACATCTACCAGAAGGGGATGTCAGATTTCAACCATACCTAGTGGGTATTAAGAGTAAATAGCCTAGTTGTAACTGTTGGGTTTCTGGGCATAATCAAGCCCTTTGAGGGGAGGGAAGGGGTACCCTAGTAAAAATCATCAGGGCATCAATTATTAAGATTGTCTGTTCTCTACCAAAACTATTCGAAAGTAAGGATTAATGCCTTTGCTGTGGCTTTCTGGTGTCCGGACTGATCCTATCTTTATGGCGAAGGAAAAGGGTTGGTTCCCTCTAAATTCTTGTCTGCAGGACATTTAGCAGAAGGGCTTGTCAGACCTCTAGTAAACTTGGTGAGAAGCAAATGTAAGTGTCTTATTTGTGCCTTTTTTCTTGGGGAAGGAGTGCCCATCATCATTTCTTCAGGAGGAGGCAGTCCCTAAATTCTTGTCAGCACGATTTCTGTCAGAATGTTTTATCGAGTTCTAACAAACTGGTTGGAAATATTAGAGAATTTTCTAGTGGTCCTTATCAATCTAGATGGTCAGTATCTATTATGGACAAAAAGATAATCAGCCGACCAAAAGGCGAGAAAACTTCTTTTTTTCTGCACAACATAATAAAACTGTTTTTTTATTTAGTTGATTCGTAATGCGTTCTGCCCTAAAAAACACCGAATGAAAACAAGGGCTAAGAGTAATTACTCTAGTTGTTTGTTTTGTAGGTTAATCTCTTACCTCCATTGGGAAAGAGGGATTTGTTAATTCTTATCATCTCGACGTTTACCTAAACTGCTGTTAGATCCAAACCAAACTTGGTGGGAAGTAAGATTTAGTGTCTTTTTCGTATCTTTTGGGAACGTGTACTTGGTCTGAACAATTTAGATGAGGGGGGGGATTCCTAAATTCATGGCAAAACGAACATCTACAAGAACAATTTGTTAAATCTTATATTCTTGGGGAGGGGCTTGAAGTATTTGAACCTATTCATCCACCCAAACGAATTGTAAAATATAAGTAAAAGCTGCTGGAAGTTAAGAGCTATTTTTCAACATTTTGCCTTTTAAGATTTGAACCCAATTCGACCTTTCCAAGGAGAGGGGGTCCCTAAATTCTTTTTCTTCAAAATATTTACCAAAATGTGCCGTCGTATATCAGTAAAACTTGGTTGTAAGTGAAGGTAATTGTCTTAATTTTGACTTTAGGAAATCTTTTTCTGATCCAACACCTGTGTGGAAAGAGGTCTTCAAATCTTTGTCGTAATGCTATCTACTAAAACAGGCTGTCGGATGTTGACCAAATCTTATGAGAAATAAGAGCCGATGTTCTCCTTGTGACGTCTTGGGGTCAGGGTGGCTACAAGGAAACTATTGATATTTCTTGTTTTTCAACCTTGTCCAGTTTTGCCTGGACCTGAAAGCTACATAAAAAAAAATAAACAAGATGGTAAATAAGATTAGAGAATATGACGTGTAAAAACTAATAACTATTAAAAAAACTTGGAGACAATAAAATAAACTAGGAATTGAAGTGTTGGACTTGTATTATCGAATACCATATGTTACCAAGAACGTAATGTATCCCTGATAAACATCTTTGATACAGTTGCCTATTGTGCGAGAAGATGCATGTTTGTTGAAACTAATTAAAAAAAAACTTTCCGAAAGAGAAGTTATCCAAAGAAAATTAAAGGCAATTTTAAACCTAAGATCAGCATATACAAGTACCTGTTAAAATTCAAACTCAAAACGACCAGAAATTACTATACAAGAATAAATGAAACCCAAAACGAACAGAAATTAAACACATAATGAATGCAAACGAACACACCGTAGATACTGATGTACATAAATCAACTAATCTTCAAGCAAGTGAAACATAAACTAAATATGCGAATCCAACTTGGAACATGGAAAAATTTCAACAAGTAAGAGTTTGGGTATCGCCTCCTTATCTCACTGTAAAAGTTCAAAACCTACTACATTATTGGCGCCTTACTGAAAACGAATTTTTTTACAAATATTCTCTTTTGTACTTAACATTGAAAATAAACATTAAAATTATAGTAAAATTTTGAGCTGATGAGCTTTCAGCAATTAACATCATTATACGCTACCTCAAATATTCAGTTTAATTTATTAGTTCTTTCTAATATTGTTCAAGACAAATATAGTTTCACTGCAAACAAAAGTTTTGGATACTGCCCCCTTCCTTAACTGTAAAATCCTAAAGCCTACTGTGTCATTGTAACTTCACTGAAAACAAACTATATTACAAATATGTACTTTTCCAGTTCTTACAGCACTGAAAAGGAATACTAAACTAAAGTAAAATAATATTTTTAACTAATATTTAGTTTCGTAATTAATATAAGGATATTTCAAATGTTCGACTTTATTTTGTTTATGCTTTCCTAGAATGTTCAAGACAAAGATAGCTTTCAGTAAAGCGCAAAAGACACAGTAGGTTTTAGACTTTTACAGCCAGAGAAGGGGGCGATACCCAAACTCTTGTTTGTAGTGATGTTTTTTCATTTTGAGCTGGATTTGCATATTCAATTTAAGTTTCACTCATTTTAAGATTTATTTATTCATTATTTATTCATTTATTTATTCATTACTTGTTCAATGTTTGTTTGCTATGATTGTTTATTCAATTTCTGTTCGTTTTGGGTTTCGTTTATTCTTTAATAGTAATTTCTGGTCGTTTTGAGTTTGGATTTTAACAGCTATTTGTATCTGCTGATCTTAAGTTTAAAATAGCCTTTACTTTTCTTTGAAAAACTTCTATATCGGAAAGTTTTTTTTTTAATTAATTTTGTTCGTTTTTAATTGAAAAAATTTTCAAGTTTTTAAAAATCCTTTATTTCAAAATCAAACTTTTTTTTTCAAAATAAAATTTTTCATCAAAGTAACAAAATCCAAGTAAAAACATGGGTTTGTCAACCTCGGAGTTTTTATTATCTGATGTTTGAACTATTTTTAACAAGATGGCTATCTCAAAATTTTTATCGGATGGGTTTGGGAAAAAAAGGGTGTGATGAGGGGGGGGGGGGAGGGCTTATTGCCCTTTGATTTTTTTTTTACTCTTTAAAAGTGAACTAGAACATCCCATTTTCAATCCAATGAGCTCTTTCTGAAGTTTATACGAGTATCCCTTCAATAAGAACCATATATGCCCCCATGGCATAACTTACAACGCCTGTCCTCGGGCCCTGGGCGGTTGTGTCGACCCCGGAGTTTTAATACCGGATGTTTGAACTATTTTTAACAAAATGGTCGCCTCAAATTTTTTATCGGATGGGTTTCTGGAAGAAAAAGGCGTGGAGGGGGGGGGGTTAGTTGCCCTCCGATCTCTTTTCACTCTGAGGAAGTGAATTAAAACATTTAATTTCAAATCAAATGATCCCTTTCTGAAATTTATAGTAGCATCTCTTTAATCAGAACCATATACGTCACCAGGACACAACTTACAATACCTGCCCCCGTGCCCAGTGGGATTATGTTGACACCAGAGTTTTTATTATCTGACCTTTGAACTATTTAAAAAAATGGCTATCTCAAAATTTGTATCGGATGGGTCTAGGGAAAAATGGGTGTGGGGGGGAGGGGGGCTAGTTGTCCTTCGATCTCTTTTGACTCTTAAAAACTGAAAGAGGACTTTCAATTTCCAATCAAATGAGCCCTCTCTGAAGTTTATATTTGCAGCCCTTCCATAAGAACCATATATGCCACCAGGGCATAACTTGGAACGCCTGCCCCCGGGGGGGCAGGCGTTCAGTTATGTTTTCTTAATAACTCAACTAGAACTTCCAATTTGCAATCAAATGATCCCTCTCTGAAGTTTATACGAGCATCCATTCCATAACAGCTATATATACTTCCAGAGTAAAACTTACAACGCCTACCCCGGGCCCTAAAGGATTGTGTCGACCCCGGAGTTTTTGTTATATGATCTTTGAACCATTTTGAAAATATGGCTCTCAAAGTTCTTATCGGATGGGCTTGAGAAAAATAGGGTGTGGAGGGGGGGGGCTAGTTGCCCTCCGATCTCTTTTGACTCTTAAAAAGTGAACAAGAACTTTCAATTTCCAATCAAATGAGCCCTCTCCGAAGTTTATATAAGCATCCCTTCCGTAAGAACAATATATGCCCCCAGAGCATTACTTACAACGGCCGCCCCTGGGGGGTTGCGTCGACACGGGAGTTTTTCTTATCTAACCTTTGAAATATTTTTAACGAAATGGGTATTTCAAAATTTTTATCGGTTGGGTTTGGGGAAAAAAAGTGTGTGTGGGGAGGAGCTAGTTGCCGTCGGATATCTTTTGACTCTTAAAATGTGAACTAGAACTTTCAATTTCCAATCAAATGAGCCCTCTCTGAAGGTTATACAAGCACCCCTTTCATAAGAACCATATGCGTCCCCAGGACAACGCTTATCCCCCGGGACCTGAGGGGTTGTGTCGACACTGGAGTTTTTGTTATCTAATTTTTTAACTATTTTTAATAAAATGGCTATCTGAAAATTTGTAGCGGATGGGTTTGGGGAAAAGGGCGTCGGGGGGGGGGAGGGTTTAGTTACCCTCCGATCAATTGACTTTGAAAAAGTGAATTAGAACTTTCAATTTCCAATCAAATGAGCCCTCAATGAAGTTAATACGAGCATCGCTTTCACAAGAACCATACCTGCCCTCAGGCCATAACTTAGAACGCCTGCCCCCAGGTTGTATCGGGGGGGGGGGCATCGACACCGGAGTTTTTCTTATCCGACCTTTGATCTATTTTTAACAAAATGATTATCTCAAAATTTTCATCAGATGGGTTTGGAAAAATATTGTGGGGGGGGGGGGCTAGTTGCTTTTGGATCTCTTTTGACTCTTAAAAAGTGAACTCGAAATTTCAATTTATAATCAAATGAGCCCTCTCTGAAGTTTGTACAAGCATTCTTTTCATAAGAACCATATATGTCCCCAGGGCATAACTTACAACGCCTTCCCCCGGGCCCTGGGGGGTTGTGTCGACACCTGAGTTTTTGTTATGGTTTGACTCTTTTGATCTTTTGAGGTTTTGTTATCTTTTGGATCTCTTTTGACTCTTAAAAAGTGAACTCGAACTTTCAATTTCCAATCAAATGAGCCCTCTCTGAAGTTTATACGGGCATCCTTTTCATAAGAACCATATATACCCCCAGGGCCTAACTTACAACGCCTGCCCCCGGGCCCTCGGGGGTTGTGTCGACCTCGGAGTTATCGTTAAATGATCTTTGATGTATTTTTTAAAAAAAAAATGGCTATCTCAAAGTTCTTATCATATGGGTTTGAGGAATAAAGGGCGTGGAGGAGGGACTAGTTGCCCTCCGATCTCTTTTGACTCTTAGAAAGTGAACTAGAACTTTATAGCGTTGTCTCTGACTATTGTAAACACTCACTTTAAATAGATAAATTTTCATCTGAATGGTCAAAAGAGAA
Organism: Artemia sp. Qi Xiang Cuo; assembly: GCF_049724085.1. Classification (NCBI taxonomy): domain Eukaryota; kingdom Metazoa; phylum Arthropoda; class Branchiopoda; order Anostraca; family Artemiidae; genus Artemia; species Artemia sp. Qi Xiang Cuo. Next base: position 61,395,069 of record NC_142794.1, read on the forward strand.
TTCCCTTTTCTTGCAACAGTTTGTCTTTTTCGAATAGAAATTTTATATTGTTTTTCTAGCTAATAATTTGTGTTATCATATTGGCAAGTTCTCTGTAGTTGTTACTCCTTCAAATTATTCCGTTGAAGATGAGACTCTATCTTATTTGGCACTAAACTTGGAAGATTTGGATGCAAGCTTGCCAGAACTGGAACATTACCACCTTCAAATAATCGAGGTAGACAATTCAGAAAAGCCTGTTGTGTTAGGAAGGAGAAGAAACTTGTTTTTTGAAAAGGAGGCTTGTGCGTATTTATTCAAATTTTTTCGAACAGTCAAGTCAAGTGTTAAACGTTAACTCAGTCTGCTGATCAGTGTTGTTAGTTAGGGAATGCAGGGGCACTTACCCTCCCCCTATATTTTGTAAAATACCTTCTTTTTTTCAATGAAATTGTCTGCTTTTAGTGCTATCAATGAAAATAAATTGGAAAAATGACAAATTTGTACTTCCTAGATTAAAAAAATTCTCCCCCCCCCCCCTTTGATTTCGTTGAATTGACACCACTGCTGCCGATAGGTATAATAATGATGAGGGTATGAATTGTGGTGGATTGCTATCAAAATCAAATTAATTCGAAAACAGCTTTCGAAGTTTTGACAAAAAATCGCAAACTAAATGGTGCTGTCTTTCACCATCCATGTTTGGTTCAAGTCATTAGTTCAAAATTGCAAGAATGAAATTTTAAACTGGTTAGGTTTTTCAAAGTAATGGCACTAATTTGCTCTTCTTCCTGATGTTAACTACTGAGTTAGCTGTAGGGGTTAAAGATGTCGCTTCTAGGGACTAGCAAGGAGAAATCGCCCAAAACTCATTTTAATCTTTAAAGACTCGAGCAGGTTTATATTATCAAATTTTTGTCCAATGATGATTTTGACAGCTCTTATCTTGATTCCTACTACAACATCCCTCAAAGCTATTGTTCATAACTTGCTGAGAAATTTGCAAGACTTTGGAGAAATATATATACCTTTGATGTCCCAAGCTGCATGAAATAGTCAAAACAAATTATTTCCAAGGGCAGTGTTTAATTCCTTGCTTTTCCTAAAACTACGTGTTTTTTACAAAGAGAAGCCTCTTTGAGTGGGGAGGAGGGTAAAACCCTTTATTCTGACGCCTAGTTAAGCGTATGGGCTAAGTCGCCTATGATTCGTCAACATTACATTGAAAGCAACGGCTTATTTAGCACCATCTTTTTCCATGTAATATCTGGTTAAGATTGTCAGCCTTGATTTGTCATTCAGCATATTCAGTTATTTCCATCGATCGCTCACACCCCATTTCAAGCAGTTTGAGATTCTGAAGCTAACATATAGTGTTATTGCCATTGCAAAATTGGTTGTAAAGTCTGGGAAGTGATGAGGTATCTCTTGATTAGCGGTAGTATCACTGGGATCGCGTATGGGCAATTTTTCCACTAATGTTATTTTTGGGATTCTATAACGCACTGTATTGATGAAAAGGATTCTAGAGGGTTGTATAATTGTGGTAGTGTGTCTAGATTTTGCCTTGCAAATAAATAGGGAAAATTCTAGTCGAGGGGCTTCTTGCTATCTTGGAAGGTAATTGGATTAGGTAAGTGAAGCCTTCAGAAATGAATCCAGGGCTTAAAATACACCCAAGGACGGTATTTTAAAGTGGCTATCTTTACCCTTTTCTTATTGCTAGGGCCTAGAAGATTGCATTGATGACAAGTGTCCATTGATAACCTATCTAAATTTGGGAAAATGAAAAGTTGTACCTTACTTTTGGGTTTTCAGTCTCATTTTCATTCACTCTAGTATTTTAAAATGTAACATATATCACTTCAGCAAGATTTTAAGCCATATCAAAGTATTTTCCCCAAAATTTAACTAACAGATTTATAAATCTTTAACACATTATAAGTTGGGATTAAGCAAAGGCATGAAGCTCAAGACACTTTCCTTGTGCCTGATTGAGCTGTAGATCTGTTTCCCAAGGTTTCAATTTTATAATGCAAAGATTGTTAAAGATCACCAAAGTCCAGTGCCTTTTGGAGAAGGAGGGGTCGGAGATGTATACTTCTGAATACCTTCATGGAGAATCACTGAGATTCTTAATCGATTCATGAAAATATCATCCACATGCCTCAACTACCTTTCAAGATAGACCAAAGGCCCTCATGTAGAATTTAAATAAAATTACTAAAACGTTAATCTTTAAACTACTTACAGGTACTTGAAGGCTTACAAATTTAAACAAATGAAAATATAGAAAAGCGGGCTCAATATTTTAAGCAAAAACAGTGGACAAAAATAATAATAAAGATAAACTTTGATAATAAAAAAATCCAGAAATTTTGGTTTCAGTTTTCTTAGTCCGCGAGTTTTCTTTTTGTCTTTCACTTTTTATCGTGTTTGTGTTGTTATCTTTATTTTGTTTTTTTTATGTTTCACTTGGGCTAGTTTGTTCTATTTTTTTTGTTTACATTTTTTTCCCCGTTGATTAAGACTTCTGGGTGGGAAGCCGAAATGTGTAGATTTTTTCAGTTTTTTTTTTTTTTGTCTTTGTTTAAAATATTATACCTGTTTTTCAATATTTAATTTTTTTGATTTGTATAACGCACTACAATTACGACAATTACAATTACTAGCGACAGATTGTGCGTAGATCTTGGGATGGAATCTAATAAATTTCTTCAAGAAATTAAAGTCCTAAATAATATTAAATCCCAGCTTAAATAACGGTTTTTCTTGCTGTAAGTCCTTTAAACTTTGCATTACTGGAATAGAATTAATAATAGCATAGACTCGTAGAAATAAAATTATAATAATATTAATTTTATTCTTGTCTATTTTAGCTCCAAAACAAGTAAAATACATTTTTGTTATTCCAGCTTCAAATGTGTCAGGAATGACCGTTTTGAGCAGTTTCACTTTCTCGTTTTAAACAGTTCGTGGTAACGAACTGTAAGTAAGGAGCGATTCTGCTCAATAGTAACCGAAACTCTAACATACAGAATTTGATATTAGTAGGTATATGAAAAGAATCCGCTTATTATGCTATTCCAAATATATAAGATTTCTTAAGTTTAGTTTTACCCATTGAAGGCTACGAGCCTGAGAAAATTTGCCTGATTTTCTAAAAAAAAAGGGGAAAACATCCTTAAAAGACAATGAATCTTAACGAAAATCACACCATTAGATTCAACGTATCAGAGAACCCTATTGTTGAGGTTTCAAGCTCCAATCTTCAATAATGTGGAATTTTATATTTTTGCCAATTAAGTGACCAAAAAGATTGGAGGCTGTTCAGCATAGTTGAAATATCCAATGACTATGCCTTTGGAGATACAATGACCACGAGAAAAGAACTTTAAGTTATTAAATTTGTCTATTGTCTACGTATAGTATTTGTTATTGGGAAGTATGCATTCATTGTTGGGGTGGTGAGGGGGGGAATTTTTCGCTGGGGGGATTATCCATTGGGAGTGAAGTTTCCAATGGTGAACTTTTCAGAGGAAACTTTGCAATTAGGGAATTTGCCAGAATTCCCATACGGAATATTTTTTATCTCTCTTATTTTCTCTTTGCCGATTCAATTTGACATGTAAAGATGTTAATGGTAATTGTCCGGTTAGATTTTCACCGGGATTGAATTGTCTAGAGGATGTTTCCGTGGAGGGGTGCCGGATTTCCCGGTATTATTTTAAAACAATCAGAAATTTAATGAAAAAACAAGGTTTTTCAACTGAAAGTAAGGAGCAACATTAAACTTGAAACGAACAGAAATTATTACGTGTATGAGGGGGGTTGTCCCTCCCTCAAAACTTCGCTCTTTACTCTAAAGTTTGACCTTTTGTCCCAGTCCTTCCAGAACGACTCCAGAAAAACAAGGGTTGGTTAACTAGAACAATAAGAAGGTTTTTTAAAAATACAAAAAAAAAACTCTAGCGTGAAGAGCGACGTATTGAGGAGGGAACCCCCCTCATATACGTAATAATTTCTGTTCGTTTTAAGCGTTAACGTTGCTCCTTACTTTCAGTAGAAAAAACTTGTTTTTCGATTTAATTCAGTAAAACAGCGATGAAGAATATGCCTTTTACAGAGGTAGCGTGAAATTTCTGCATTTCCGAAAGCTATGTAATTGTTTCAAGCCAGAGTTGTCTAGCCATTTTGTTCGTCTACTAGTAATTGCTGGGCAATAATTCAAGATTTTATTTTATTTCTGGCTAATGTCACATGCTCTATGTAATAAATTTATTATTCTGGACTTAAGGAAGGTAGCTCTCTCTTATTCGTCGTCAAGAATTGATGAGCACTGAATAAGTTCGGTTAGCATTACAAATCCGACAGATAATTCAAATTTATGGTAATTGCCAAATTATTTGAAGCTAGAGCTTGTTTTCGCCACGGCAGCTCAGAGCGTTGAGCGTGGTTTTTCGAAGTCACTTCAGATTCTTATGAATGAAAGAAATAGAACGGCCGAGAAGTCAGTAAGGCTTGACGTGCAGTTGTTTATTGATGTAAAGATCTTGGGAGAACCAGAAAATGTTTTAGAACTTTATTAAAAAAAAGGTGCTAACAAAAAATGTAGAAGAAAGACAAAGCTGCTTTCAGATACAGAGAAATTGAAGAGAAGAAACGAACAATTGGGAACTTGCAAAAGAGCTCGAGGAACAGAAAGTTGTTTTTCTGCAAAACAGAACTTTCATATAAGCTTTTTGAAGCTCAATCTGAGAATTTTAAACAGGACCTTGGTATCATGGACTCCTCCGACTTGGAATTGACTTAAACGATGTCAAAATCGTGTATAACGACGACAAAGATCAAAACAGTGCCAAAATTCTGGTTGAAAAATGAAAAGAGAATCTGATTGAATTTTCAGTCAAGAGGCAAAACAATAGCTCTATTTATTTTGTACGTGTTGTAGTTAAGCTGTGATTATTTTGTATACCAGTCACAATAACATTTTAGCAGAAAAAGAAAGAAAGTAAATAAAAGTTCAAATAGGAATAAAATCCTTTTAATAGACAGTGTTTCACAAACAGTGATAAAAATTCACAAAAATACTGGATATTTCGGTCACAAATGCAGTGACCGTCATCAGTAGTAAAATCAGTAGTTTTACTACTGATGACGTTCACTGCATATGTGACCGAAATATCTGGTATTTTTGTGAATTTCTATCACTGTTATCATCATCACTGTCTATTAAAAGGATTTTATCCCTATTTGAACTTTTATTTATCGTCATGGAAAGGCAGTGTGGTCTCCGAAACTAAAGAAGCAAAGAAATTAACAGTCGAGAATGGGTCATTAATTGTCAGTAGGAATATGATGAAAAGTAGAAAAACCAATGCATACTGTTTTCACTACTACCTTCTGACCCTCGGGACTTTCGGAGTTGAGCACTTTTTCTGTATCTGAAAACCTCTAAATTTGCTTGTTTTCCGCAAGTATACCCCACAAGATCATTACTATAAAGCGCTTAAAACTTACAGTATACCAGGTTAATAATCCCGTTTTGTCTTCTTTTTTTCGTAAAATAACCCAATCAAAAGTTCAAGACATTCAAAAAGGGGGCAAATATCCCAATTACGACTGGTAAGGGGGGAGCTGTAAAATGCAGCATATATAATGACCATCTTGCCCTCTTTTCCTCATGGCTACTCAAATATCTAAATTTAACATAAAACGTCAAATGACTGTTAAATATTTAAATAACTGTCAATTAGCAAGGATGCGGGCCCATGTCAGAGCGATAATTTTGAAATTTCAAGCAATAATACTGAAGATATAAAATAAAACTACTGATACAAGTGTACGAAACATGTCATAGTGGCTCTTGCATTGGAAGCAAATAACTCCACGCAACATTCTCCTGATCCTCTTTTTCAACTATACTTTTGGACTGAACCCTTAAGTGAAAGATTTTTTTCAAACGTTTTGCACCAAATCTCTTTTGATTTTCAACCTGATGGAAATTGACGTTATTTCTAGTTTTATTTGTAAACTAGATATTGGCCACAATAGCTATTGTAGTTAACGTTGTCATTACAATGACCATCTTATTTTTACTGATTTCAAGTCTAAACATTAAAAAGACGGAGATGTTAACAGGCTGATGTTAGCCTACTGATAAATACTGATTGAAATATTATCTGGAAATCCTTTTAGATACTTATTGCCTAAATGATGATATTGAAGATGATATTGACTTTTCTGTGTTTTTAGTCCTACCGAAAATAGACGAAAATTTTTTCTGGTCCCACATGTTTTGTGGGCTGTATTCATGATAATCCCTAATAATGCTAATTTGTCTCCTTAAATCTCCGCCCCATTTTCTTAATCCCATCCCTCCTGAAATTTGGATGACCTCGTTGCCAAACATCATCTCTTCGCCTTCATCTATTCCTAGTCTTTGTTTTTTAGTCTTCATCACAATAATTTTCGAACCTATTCTTGCACTTCGAACTCTCCCCCCCCCCCCTCCCCGCCAAATTCATATAATTTTATAAAAAAATATATATAGGACTAAAAATTTATATTTTAACTAATTTTTTCGACTAAAAGTACAAGTAATTATCTTGTGTCCGTTATTTCTTTTACGTTAGCATAAAACCAATCTTGCACAATATCACAATGAGGATTCTTTTCATTCACCGAATCAATCCGGAAAATTTTGAGTGTAAAAAAGAAATGACATTAAAGATAGCTCGATTTTTGGTATGTATTGTGTCTGAGCCTTTCTCATCATTGAGCTATTGGTGATTAGGAGTTATTTAGCTTGAAGTATATTTCTGGGAGAAAAACGGTTGAAAACATACATTATGGCATTCTGACTAAATGATTAACTGTAAACAAATGTTGTCTATTGTGTGTGTGTGTGAATACTTGTCACTAAAAGACCTTTTGCTACAAAGTACTAATTCCTCATTTGAGGTTTAGTTTTATGTGAAAAAAGAGATAATTGCTGGTATTCTCACACGCTTGTTTAAATTTAAAGAATGTTTTAGTTATCACATGCCGGCGTGTTGGCATAGGGGAGGACTTCAAGTTTGCAAAGATTTTCCTAGCATTCTAAGATTTTTGCGGTTTTGCCTGATTTTCCAAAAAAAACTACATTTGTCTTTTTTGCCTTTGTTAATTTTCCTCTCTCCTTCCCCCTTGAATTTAAGTAAATGTTATTGAAGCCACTTTAGAAACCCTGGAGCCCTTGTCGTAAATTTCGATTCTTACGTTTAGTCTGCGTTTGAAGATAGAATTCTTGTATCTGCTTTACTTTAACCCAGCATAGTTGAACTACTATCCTTCATTGTTTTTTCATAAATAATTTATATGACGTAAAAATGTACATGATCATTGCTTGCTGTGTTGTATTTCAGCTCCGAATCTTTTGGCTGCTGCGATAAGAAGTATATTAGCTGAGGAAGGCCCGACGAGTGTTGTTAGTCAGGATTTTGATGGTACGAGTGACCTGTGGAATCAGTTAAGCAAGCTTCGTCGGTTTGCCTCCAGCTCTTTTCTAAACGTTCTGTTCACTCTTTCCAATCCTGACCCAGAACTCTTTGATCTTGATTGGCCCATTGAAGCAGCAGTAGAAGGTATCTTCTCATTTTTTTTCATTTTTCTTAATTGTAATTATAATTGGGTTATAATCTAAAGGTTCATTCATGAAATCAGACTGACAAAAAGAATGTACATGGTATCCGAAAACTTTCATAGTTAGATAGATGGATTTACTAAAACAGTGAGTCACAATAAGTTTAAACAATGAAAATAAATCTATCAATATATATACCCCGCAAGGCTCTCTGGCAAGAGATGCAGAGAGGATGAAAACAAGAAAAAAAAGAAACACATACAAATGAAAATGACGATCAGCCGCCTGTCTGTCGAAACCTCAGCCAGAGCAAAGCACCATGCGCAATGAACCACATCTACATTCATTTCTAGTTGGAACCCGGAGATATCCATCGCAAGAATAAAATAAGAATAAGAAGAATAATAGAAGAATATAACTTTTAAAAGAAATAGAAATTATACAGAAATCAAACTTTTTTAACTATTTTTCCGAAGGTATCAAACGAGTGACACGTTTTAGCTGACTCAGAGAAAAAATTCCACAGGGAATTGAAGTCTGGCCTTCTGAGAAGTGCATACAGCTTTTTGGTCTATGGGGGGAGGGAGGAATTCTTCTCCAGAAGGGTCAAAGGTTGTGTTTGACCATAAAACCAATGAAAGGCGTTTGCTAAGACATGAAAGTGCTGTTGAAACTTTCATATATTGGAATATAAATACAATAATACAGAGAAAATTACAGGATTTAGTTATAGCACATATATTACAAAGTGAAGGTGAGCTTCCTGGAATCACTGTTTCCGAAATGAGTGAAAACTTTGCCGGTGTTTGCAAGGATTTCCCGATGGAAATTTAAAAGTACTAAACTGGTAAGCCTGACTTGCCCCATTTGTTTCCGTAGCCAAGTTTTAGATTTTCTTAGGTTTAAAAACTTCCCTCACTGGAAACGAGATGAGGATATGAAGCAACGTATGAACCCCGTCACTTTCCTTGGTGGTCTCCAGTCGTCATGATTCCTCGAGTCGTCACTAGACTCGACGTCGCACTTTTCACGTTGTTTCTCTAGAGTATCAAAGTGATCAGCAACGTGGGCGTCAGTCGTAACAAGGTCCAAAGTCTTCTTTATAAATAGTCAACTGAGAGGCAATGTAGTTGCAGAAATGTGCAGGAGACACTGCAGGGATATCGCAAACTCTGTATTTTGTATTACGTAAGTAGAGTCTTTGCCTTTGGCGTACCAACAGGTTCAACCCTCTCACTGACGCAAGAGTGTCAAGAGGAAGCTCAGACACAAACTCCATCTGCGACTCGTGGCAGCTCGATCCATCTTTTCTCGCATATCCCCACTACCTGAGCTTTCATCAGTTTAGCTAGAACGTAGTTTCTATTAGCCAAAGCACCGAAGAACGCAAAAACTTTTTCATGAATCCTATTGCTTTTCTGATACAAGGAACAGTTGAGCTTTTTAAAAGAAAGAAATTCAAAGCATGATTAAGGCAGGAGCATCGTGATGCATTCAGTGCATCTTTTCTAATCTCAGCTACTGCTCCACGGTTAATCGATGCCATGACTGCAGTAGCGGCAGTTCCAATACCTATATAGTTGAGTAGACTCAGACCGAGTTTCTATAACAGGTGTATAACTAACTGACAAATAACTTTTCTCTTAAACGCTGGTTTTTGGTTCGGGGTAGAAATTTTGAATAAGCCGCCATGAACGTCTACAAATCTGATAAAATTGTTCTGTCTTTGGCTCTCATAGGTATAGCAAAGAAATGAGCTAAGTTACAATTTTTGAGACTCATCAGTTGTCTCATCTAAAACGACACTACAGTACTTTGCTTTCTTCACTCGCCCTAAAATTATTGCAAGAATCTTTTTTCAAAACATTAAGTCAGTTGATTCAAAGAGGTTTTACTTATATACGTGTAGCTTCAAAAGCGTAACTTATATATATGTAGCTTTCATACCTGCTGTTTTAATTGCTCCTTTAGCCCATCCCCCCGCTATTCACACGATAGCGCAAAAGTTCTCTGAAGTCTCCCTCGTTGGACAGGGGAGTGTCGTCTGTGCAGACGTCGCTACCATCCCCGTGACCTCTGATTAGAATATTCTGTCGTTCGAGAAACACAGTAAACTCTAACGCTGTTCATTAACTCAGTTATGCATAAAACTGTCGGGCGTGTTATAGGCCTTAATAAGGGCGCCCCAGCTTCAAAACCATCGCAGTGGTATTTGGAACCCTCATTCGCTGCAAGGTCACCGTCTTTCACCATTGACTTCACGAACTTGGTTAACAGTTACCAAACGTTGAAGGACAATATATTTACTTGAACTACCACCAACCTCAGTCATAAACAAAACTTAATATTTGTAAGTCTTTTTTTATATATCGGAAAGCCATTGAAAAGCTTGCATTTGGGAATCCCATAGATGTCGCTTTTTCTTCTTTCCCCTGTTTTTGCGTGGTTACAATGTGGTAACAGATAGCCATTCCAGGGTTTCTAAGGTTTTCCCAAGAATCCGCACTTTATTCGATTGTCAATGGCATGGATTACACCATTATACCTTCCAATATCATTTTCAGGAAAAGATTTTGGCGGCGGGGCTGCTAAGGACGGTATAGTCTCAACCGTTTTCACTGACCGGGAGGGGGGAACTTTGGAGCTTACACTGTTTGAAGAAAAACTTACCATGTCGAGTTTTCCCATTCCCCGAGATTTCAAGATTCAAGAATCTACCTTTATTTCTGTATGCAGTAGGAAATCAGCCGCAGGTGACGTGATGGCGTACCCTCGAGAGTTTCACCGTGCAGTTTTGATTCCAAGATCGAGGGTGACTAAGACAATATATGGAATATGTTTACATAGGATGTTTGTTATGTGGAGGATTTGGCTACAGTATACAGTGACACAATCATGGATGCACCGGTAGCTGCAACCTAGTCAAGAACAAACCACGGCCTATAGTAACCAAGAATTAAGAAACATGTTTAAAAAAACTGGATAGTAATAAAAATTGCCGTTTCTAGCTGATTCAGGAATGGTAACTATTTTCTTGATTAGTCTTAACAGTAATAAAAGTTATTTCGAAAATAAATTTATGGATGTTTCGAAAAACAGCCTGAAATCCCTAAATAAAATGAGGTCGGGTCGAAACAAAAAGTACACAATTGGAATCGCTATGACCAAGAACCTTATACAGGAAACTTTTAGTCCCGTGGCTTTAACAAAAAAGAAAATCACTTTTTTGCATGGGTAGCACTGATGTGTCCTCTTTTTTTTATTCCTCTGCTATCAGAGCACTGGAACGTTATAGAGAACTGATTAAGGACTCATTTGAAAGGAAGGTGAAATTTCTACGTGCTTTTTTATGCAACAAAACATAATATTAATAATATAAAGCAATTTTTGACAAGAAAAACTGCATCTTGATGATGATGAACAAATGTATCTTTTGAGAAGAAATGATATAACAAAGTTATCTTTTGAAAAATACTTTTCTGGGCTATGATGTAATATTGGAGTGATTCTGCTCCCTGACTCCTTTGGTTTGTTCCTTACTAGGTCCCAACGAAGAATAAACCTCCTGTATGTTACCCTAAGGCGGTGATTTTACTCTCAAATGACAAAATTCCGAATATTTTAGTTGTTTTTTTTTTAAATGAAGTAAAATGTCCTAGCTTCGAAGCCAAACTTTTTGGATATTAGAAACTTTTAATACTAATACGATTTTGATGTTTATTATACCTTAGCCGTTTGATGCCATGAAAAGTAAGCCTGAATACATGCAGTTTCTATATCTGAAAATGAACTGTATACTAAGAAGTAATTTCTAAAGTTGTCATCGCGCATTGATTTTATTGGCATCCTAATTTTGGTGTTATTTTTCAATTTATAACATGTATGGTTTTCATTTGAAAATTCCTTTCTTAACAATAAATAATTGAAACAATTTCAAATAGTTGAAAGAAACTACCGCTTTCGTCAATTTTGTACAGTGAAGTGTTTCACGGATGTTCATTAAGCGCAGTAACTAGTACACAGTCCCAATACAGGTTAAAACAAAACAATGTGAATACAAAGCTTTACAAATACTTTGTACCACATAGAACTTATTTCAGAAGTTCTTTAATTGCACGTTGACCATGCAAATTAAAACTTAGCTGCAGCACTCATTCCTTGCTGCAGCATAGGATTTTAGGATTTTTAAATCCTAAAATCGAATTTTAAAATCGAAGGATTTTAAAATCCATAGGATTTTGAAAATCGCAAAGGAGGTGACAAATTGTAAAGTCTAATTGGATCTGACTTTGTTTCTCTCTAAATGCGGGCCATTGAGGGCCAGGGATCAGCTCCCATAAGTTTTGGAATAAAATGTACTTAATGTTTTTTTAGTGGGGGGGAGGGGGGCTGGTCCATGGAGGGTCAGGTGTTACCTCAAATAAGTTTGAAATAATACCACCTAAGTTTGGTGGTAATCCTTATTTCTAGAAATATTCAAATTTTCATATGCTAATGGCTTTTTATTACTAGCTTGAAAATTGAAAAATTTTGCATATAGTCGAGTTGCTTTTACCTCTAAATGGCTTAGATGGGTCATTTTATAGACAAGAGAATAACAGGTTCCGAAGTGGGTATTTTACGCATGGGAGTTAAAACTAAAACAAGCTCAAATAGGAGGCATTTGCTTTTATTTTTAAATTGTTGTCCTCAGATTAAGAAGCTTCTAATTCAAAGATAGCTAGTAGAGACCCTTCTGCGTTTCTTCAACCAGATTAGGCACAATGCTCGAAAATAACAGAAATCCAGAAATAACAGAACTCCCAATGACGGATCGAAGAAACTTAATTTAAACCTTGCAGCATGAGATTGTTTTCTTTTTGTTTGCAAACCTTGACCTTGTCCTTAATTGTACCCCAGTATTTGGCTGCAATTTGTTTCTATGAGTTTAAAATCTGAAAAATATCTTCCTACACGACTAGTTTAGGAACCATTTTGGTCATTAAGGCAGTAAGAGATTTCCTTTGAAAAGGTTGATCTAAGCTGGAGGAATTGTAGATTCAGCTGTCGAAAACTATTTGATTGAAAAGAAAATTCAATTTATCCTTGCACAAAAGTCTGGTTAATAAATAAGCCATTCAGAAGTTAACCATTAAAAGCTAAAACCGATGGGTTGTTATGTTTTACGGAAATAAAATTAGTCCGCGTTAGTGTTCACTTTTACTCTGCCGTATTATGTAGTTGCTATATGTAAGTCGAAAGTAAGGAGAACTGAATACGTCTTGTCATAGAATAAAATTGTTTATTGATGGCCATCTCGAAACACTTTTATTGCTCTCATGTAAGTGGTTTATACGAGTGATAAGTATAACTGTAGAAAATAAGCTTGGGCACAGCTTGAGCTGGACTTTCCTAATTATTGTTTTTGTTATCTTTTAGTTACCTCTTCATGTTTTTGTTCCATGCCACATTTAGTCTCATTGCATTTTTCGTAAAAATAGAGCAAAGCAAATTTACTCTTAACTCAGAAAGTTTTATGCAACTAAAATTTTTATAAAGGATCTACAGCCCACATTTGGGCCCGGAACGATGTTTTCAAGATTCTTCCTCTAGCTCTTCCAAAACCTGAGTATTCTTTCCGCCACGTGAACCAAATTAGAAAGATTCAAAAAGAAATTTGAAACGTCGAAACCGAAGTTAAGTATTTTTTGAAATATCCCATTTAAGTAAGTTCTAATTTAAAAATAAACAAAAATTCAGACTAAATTGAGAAACTTGTTCAAACCTTGGGAACTGTCGTGCTTGTGTGGCAATACTACATCCTCATTTTTTTTAAGTTTTTTGAAAGTTCAATCTCTAAATCCGGTAAGCACAGTTTATAAAAGCTACACCTTCAAAGTCAAAGTTAGTCTGTCTTAGCATAATCTTCTAAGGTCTTTCAAGTAGTAACAAAGTAGAGGTAGGACTGAAAACACCTTTCCAGACCTTGGTTTCAACTATATGTGCATTCGTATAATTTTCATTTATCTAGTGCAATAACTTTACGATTCAGTAAAAACCTGCTCTTTTCCATATTTGCCAGTGTTTTTATCCACTAGCAATGCATAATGTTACTACCTCATTTTGTAAATTTAATTTAGTAATCTGTTGTTTTTTTTTTCAGAATATTTGCAGCCCTTTGCTGATAATGTGAAAGACATAGTAGATATCAGACCGTCATCTCAGCATATTTATTTTGCCCCACTTGGAGTCACTCCTCGAAGAGCTCTACATGGCGACGGGTATGAAATTAGTACCGATTTATCGCTATTGATAAATCCGTTAGAAAGCAAACTTGGTTTGTTCCTCATTTACTTTATTTTTGATTGGGTACACTGATAGTAAATCTTCTTGGACCTTTCCTTTTGCTCTGCCTTTTCATTTACAATTAAAACAAGATGAATATATAAGACCATGCAAACAACAAAAAAATCTCACTAATACCAAGAAAACTTACATGTCTCTTTTTATATTGCGTTTGTGTTTATTCACTTTCCCTTATTTCTTTATATATTTTGTTTATTTAGCCTAGTTTGTTTATTCTTTTTCTTTTCTTTTCTTTTTTTTGTTGATTAAGGTATCCGGATGCGAAGCCGTAATAGTTGTATTTTAATTATTACTCGTGAAGAAGTTTTTCTTCTTATTTTTCCATTGTTTTATAGAAAAATTGTGCCCATTTTTATCCATTTTTCAATTTGTTTTAATTGTTCGCTGATTGTCATAGCCGTTTCAAAGTTACGTTCATCCATGATTTAAAGTCTGTTTCCACCCTCCTGTAACATGGCATGATATTTAACATGAGTTGGGCTCAAAATCCCTATGCTTTTCCATGGCAAAAACAATTCATACTTTACGGAAAAAATACAAATGAATGTGCATTGTCAGTTTAATGTACATATGCTCATATTTATTACTTAAAATATTAATAATATTTAATCCATCAAAATTATAAAAGTGAAAACATTTAAAATTTACGTTTTCAGTAAAATACAAATTATATTCTGGCTTTGGGAAGGCATAAGGGTTTTGAACCCTACTCATGTCAATTTCTGCTCGTTTTGAGTTTGACTCGGGTATTTATTGTAATTTCTGTTCGTTTTGGGTTTTATTTATTTATCGATGCCGATTTGTGGTAGTTTTACGCTTGGTAGATTATTTGATTTTATTTTTGCTCATTTTTTTAATGGAGCTCTTTACTTTTCTTTGGAAAACATAATTTATGGGAAAAGTTTTTTTAATTAATTCTGTTCGTTTTTACATAGTCTTTTCAGAGAAAAAGAAAATAATAGTTTAAATCTTTTTGGCTTTTCTTTAAGAATTTATAGTTGGGCCTGTTATTTGTAAGCTGTCGAAAATTTGTCAACAATTTTTAACAACATACACCCTTTTAAAAATCTTGACATAAATAGTAGTGTTTAATCTAGTTGTATGCCTCCTCTAGTTGACCTGAAAAATAAAACTTGATACCATTCGCAAAAATAATCTGTCTATGCTCTTTGACAGCTAGGATACACTTACACTCTTTTGATTTAGTGAAATTTTAAGAGCAGAAATAGTAATAGAAGTAGCCCTGAAAGTTTGAACATAATACCCTCAGTCATTCTTGGAATACTCCTGAAATGTTTTATTGGCAATCAGCTTACACACAGTGCTTTTTGATTTAATCTTAAGGCAACATTTAATTTTTAAACATAATGGTCAAATTGCATAACTGTGGGGAGGGGGGTTGAGATACGCAATAGCCCTAGAGATACAGTATCGAAGCAGTATCAAAAGCATACACATAGTTTCTTTTGGCTAGCTCAAAATCTGTCTCAACTTACCCTGAAGGGTCTAACTTAATAATTTAAGCCGTTATTAGGATATTGCTTTGTCACCCTTTTGACAGTCTACATGCTCCTAGTTAGTTTTGATTTAGTTCAGCATCCACCTAAACATCATAGGCAGCGCGGTCGCGCTGCCTAAGTAAAGAACGATGTTGGCACTATGTATTATTTATTATTTTTTTGTTTTCCATACCAGGGCACTTCGTATCGAAGGAGCTGTCGTAGAAACTTTGAAAAGGGCTCATTCGATTGGAAATTGGAATGGCTAGTGCCCTTTTTAATAGTCGAAAGTGATTGGAAGGGAACTACCACCCCTTCCACGGCCACCATTTCCCCAAACACATCCAATCCAAATTTTGAGATAGCCATTTTGTTCAGCGTAGTTGATTTCCAAATAAAAATTATGTTTTTGAGGAGGACACTCCCCAAAGCCCTCAGGACAAGGGCTGTAAGTTATGCCCTGGGGGCATATAAGATTTTTATAGAAAGCGCTGTTGTAGAAGCTGCATAAAAGGCTCATTCGATTGGAAATTCAAAGTGCTGGTGCCGTTTTTAATAGTCAAAAGTGACTGGAGGGAAAGTAACCCCCCTCTCACGCCCGCCTTTTCCCCAAAGACATTCAATCAAAATTTCTAGATACCCATTTTGTTCACGTAGTTGAAAGTTGTGGAAAATAGGTCTTTGAGGAAGACAACCCCTCCCCCACCACAGCCCTCAGGGAAAGGGTTATAAGTAATGCCCTGGGGGCATATAAGGTTTTTATAGAAATCGTTGTCTTAGAAACTGCAAAGAGCTCATTCGATTGGAAATTAAATTGGCTATGCCCTTTTTAATAGTCGAAAATGATTGGAGGGCAACTAATACCCCTTCCACGCCCACCATTTCCCCAAACACATTCAGTCAAAATTTTTAGATAACCATTTTGTTTAACAAAGTTGAAAGGTCCGGAAATTATATCTTTGAGCTGGACAATCCCCCCACAGTCTTCAGGACAATGGTTGTAAGTTATGCCCTTGAGACATATAAGGTGTTTATAGAAAGCATTGTCGTAAAAGCTTGAAAAAAGGGCTCATTCGATTAGAAATTCAAAGGGCTAGTGCCCGTTCTGATAGTTGAAACTAATTGGAAGGCAACTAACCCCCCCCCCTCTCACGCCTACCAGTCCCCCAAACATTTTTGGAGGACTTCGTATCGACATTTTTTCCATACCAGGGAACTTCATATCGAAGGTGTTGTCGTAGAAACTTCGAAAAGGGCTCATTCGATTGGAAATTGGAATGGCTAGTGTCCTTTTTAATAGTCAAAAGTGATTGGAGGGCAACTAGCACCCCTTCCAAGCCCACCATTTCCCCAAACACATCCAATCAAAATTTTGAGATAGCCATTTTGTTCAATGTAGTTGAAAGGTGCAGAAGTTATATCTTTGAGGATGACACTCCCCCCACAGCCCTCAGGGTAAGGGTTGTAAACCTTAGTGCATATAAGGTTTTTATTGAAAGCTTTGTCGAAGAAACTTGAAAAATGGCTCATACGATTGGAAATTCAAAGGGCTAGTGCCCTTTATAATAGTCGAAAGGGATTGGAGGGCAACTAACCCCCCTTTCATGCCGACCTTTTCCCCAAACATATCCAATCCAAATTTTTAGATAGCCATATTGTTCAGCGTAGGTGATTTCCAAATAGAAATTATTTTTTTGAGAAGGACACTCCCCCACAGCCCTCGGGGCAAGGTTTGTAAGTTATGCCCTGGGGGCATATAAGATTTTTATAGGAAGCGATGTCGTAGAAACTTCAAAAAATGCTCATTCGATTGGAAATTCAAAGGGCTAGTGCCTTTTTTAATCTATGAGTTTTTGGTCTTTGAGGATGACAACCCCCCCCCACCACAGCCCTCAGGGCAAGGGTTGTAAGTTATGCCCTGGGGGCATATACGGTTTTTATGGAAATCGTTGTCGTAGAAACTGCAAAAATTGCTCATTCGATTGGAAATTGGAATGGCTTGTGCCCTTTTCAATAGTCCAAAGTGATTGAAAGGCAACTAACACCCCTTCCACGCCCACCATTTCCCCAAATACATCTAATTGAAATTTTGAGATAGCCATTTTGTTCAGCGTAGTTGATTCCCAGATATAAATTATGTTTTTGAAGAGGACACTCGCCCCACAGCCCTCAGGGCAAGGCTTGTAAGTTATGCCCCTGGGGCATATAAGGTTTTTATTGAAAGCTTTGTCGTTGAAACTTCAAAAAGGGCTCATTCGATTGGAAATTCAAAAGGCTAATGCCCTTTTTAATAGTCGAAAGTGATTGGAAGGCAACTAACACCCCTCCCACGTCCACCATTTATCCAGACACATCGAAAGTGATTGGAGGGCAACTAGCCCCCCTCTTACTCCCACCTTTTCCCGAAACACATCCAATCAAAATTTTGAGATAGCTATTTTTTTCAACGTAGTTGAAAGTTCTGGAATCTAGGTCCTTAAGGATGACACCACCACCCCCCCCCACAACCCTCAGGGCAAGGCTTGTAAGCTATGCCTTGGGAGCATATAAGATTTTTATAGAAAATTTTGTTTTAGAAACTTCAAAAGGGCTCATTTGATTGGAAATTGCAATGGCTAGTGCCATTTTTAATAGTCGAAAGTGATTGGAAGGCAGCTAATACCCCTCCCATGCCCACTATTTATCCAGACACATCCAATCAACATTTTGAGATAGCCATTTTGTTCAAAGTAGTTGAAAGGTCCCCAAATTATATCTTTGAGGATGACAATCCCCCCACAGCCCTCAGGTTAAGGGTTATAAGTTATGCACTGGGTGCAAATAAGGTTTTTATTGAAAGCTTTGTTGTAGAAACTTGAAAAATGGCTCATTCGATTGGTAATTCAAAGGGCTAGTGCCCTTTTTTTCCCCAAACACATCCAATCAAAATTTTTAGATAGCCATTTTGTTCAATGTAGTTAAAAGGTTTTATAAATTAGGTCTTTAAGGATGATAACCTCCTCAGATCCCTCAGGATAAGGGTTGTAAGTTATGACCCGGGGGCATACACGGTTTTTATAGATAGCGATGTTGTAAAAGATAGCGAGTTATATATATTTATAAGTAGTTTGCGTGTTTGGGTACCTCCATAGGAGGCACGGACCAAGGGGGGACCTTGTCCCTGGGGGTCCATAATAGAATCTGGGACACCCTCGCCTGGGGTCATAAATACAGGCGGAGGAGGAAGAAGGCCCCTAAAATGTACTCTCAAAAGGACCCACTGGTTTGTCCACAAGTCCCATGAGTTGCAAACCTTCTCCCAGTAATGGGTTAAATTGCATGGTGATGCAGAACACCATCGCGGGAGGATCCTCTATAGGAGGACAACTGTGGCAGGGCATAAGATCCAGATCTATGGACAGCGGCCTCCGCAAAGGGTTGCCTCGACCTTTTCGGGGTACCTGCAAGACTGGTGACCTTGCCGTCAACTCTATTCCCACTTGAGGAGTGGCGCCCCTCGAGGAACCTAGTAAACGACACAGCATTTGCACGGGATTCTGACTAATGGACAATTCTTCTGGGCTTGGTATGTTTTGATGGGCGTCTTTGGGCTGAAAAACCTCTTCATAGCTAATTTATGTATTATGGGTTGCCTCCCCGCAGTAGCATAATATTTGTAGGCATGAATACATAATGATTCGGAGGTAATAGGCTTGAGAATGTCTGTGCAGGATTTCGACTCTTGTTGATAGAAGAGCATCGCCAAGTGCTGAAAACAATGTTGTGACCAAGTTGGACCCAAGATTGCACAAAGCCTCCATTCATGGAGGTCCCAGGGACTTCTTGCTGTCCGGTTCTAAGCTGGCTTAAGGACTTCGGTGTAGACTTGAGAAGATATGTGATCCCCTTCCTGCACTGGTATCTGGGATCATTGCTTTTCCTGAGGCGGAGATAATTTCATTGATTTAAAGAACATGAAAATTGGAACTTGGAATATTACGACATTAAAAAATGACTATCATATCGAATTTTTGACTGACGAATTCAGACGATTCGAACTGGATTTATTAAGAGTTTCAGAAACTCATATCCCAGGGGTAGGAAGCATGAAATTAAATGATATAGAGTTTGTTTACTCAGGCAGGAAGGATGGGGTAGACGGGGAGTAGGGCTCATGATGAATAAGGAAGCCGCTAAATCTTGTTTAGGCTGGGAAGGTATTAATAATAGAATACTAATTGCTCATTTTATGACTAGAAAGTTCAGGGTATCAGTTACAGTAGTATACGCCCCTGTAGAAACGACTGACGGAGATACTAGGGACTCAGATGAATTTTACTTACAGTTACAGGAGCAAATAGACAAGGTCCAGGTAGAAATATGATGTTATTGCTGAGAGATTTTAACGCCCAGGTTGGTAGAAATAGGGATAGATGGTATCCCAGCCTAGGTAAATTTGGTGTAGGAAAAGAAAACAGTAATCGATACAGACTTTTGCAATTTTGTAGGTATAACAATCTAGTTATAACCAATACGGTGTTTGGTCATAAAATGGCTCATAAGGTAACATGGTACTCACGTGACGGTAAGACAGCAAACCTTATTGATTTTGTTATAGTAAACCGAAGACTGGCAGGATAAATACAAGATACTAGGGTATATAGGAGTGCTGTTATTGATGTTAAAAATAAAGATCACCATCTAGTAGTGTCTAGGGTTAATTTAAAACTGAAATTTAGGAAGGGTAGCTAACTTCTGGGAAGGTATGACGTTGGTGGACCTGAGGATGAGAATTTGAGACAAAATTTCCAGGAACAGTTGAATACTAAACTTGAGAGTTTAAAATTTGATAATGTAGAAGATGGATGGAATAATTTTAGAAAAATAATTTGTTAAGTTGCTGATGGTGTCTTAGGGAAGAAAGCTAGAAGTGCAGCTAGGAATGTTAGTGAAAATGCTTTATGTTTATTAGAAAGGAGGAAGGACTTGTACAAGAATTATCTGAGTGATAGATCGTATGAAAAAAAAGAAATGTAAAGAAAGTGGAGAAAGCATTAAAATATGAATTAAGGAGGTGTAAAGGGGAGGCCATGAATAAAATTGCCGAGGATCTGGAAGATGCAGCTAGACGGCATAATAGTAAAATATTGTACTGGCACGTTAGCAAATTGAGAGGGAGTAGTCAATCTGGACTTGTCCCAGTTAAAGATAGGAATGGGGTCGCAATTAGCAATAAGGAAAAAACTAAAGAGAGATGGGCCGAACATTTTGAGAACTTGCTTAACCGAGATAGAGTTGCAGGAAAAAAATATAGAGGAAAATGAAAAAGTTTGTGATACTTTGGATGTGAAGGAAGATTTGTTTTGTGAGGAGGAATTAGCAACAGTACTAAAAGGATTAAAGAATAATAAGACTCCAGGTGCTGATAGGGTGGTAAATGAGTTTCTCAAATATGGTGGCTCTGAGGTCAGAAATAAGTTATTGAAGATTATGAATATGATTTTTGAAAAAGGGGAAGTACCTTTTAGAACGATTTTAGGAAAACCATAATTAAGCCACTTTATAAGAAAGGTGATAAAAGTGAGTTTGGTACTTATCGAGACATTAGTCTGGTCTTTGTAGGTAGTAAATTACTTAGTAATATCATACTTTTTACACTGAGAGATGCGGTAGACAAATTTTTAAGAGAAGAGCATTTTTAGAAAAGATAGAGGATGTATCGACCAAATTTTTACTCTTAGGCTAATAATTGAGAAGTGCCTGAATTTTCAAACACCTGTGGTCGTCAGTTTTATAGATTATGAGCAAGTGTTCGATTCTGTTGATAGAATAGCTTTAGCAAAGATTTTATCCTTGTATGGTATATCAGACAAATACATTAAAGTGATTAGTGCTATATACGAGAATAACACTGCTGCGGTGAAGTAAGGAATTGAGTTTAGCAGCTGGTTTTGTATTAAATCAGGAGTTAAGCAGGGCTGTGTTCTATCCCCCTTTATATGGATTATTTTGATTGACTTTGCTTTAAGGAGCACAGGAAAGGCAATGGGAGACCACAGAATCAAATGGGGAGGAAAAAGTCTCCTGGACTTGGATTATGTTGATGATTTAAGCATCCTAGATGAAAGTGTGAGCAAAATGATTGAAGTTTTAGAGGTTTTGCGAGTTCAGGGTGCTAAAATTGGTTTGAAAATTAATGTTAGGAAGACTAGGTCACTGAGGCTGGGAGTGAGTGAGGATGAAAAGGTGACGTTGGGTAATGAAAAGATTGATCAGGTGGGCAACTTCACTTACCTTGGTAGTATTATTAGTAAAGATGATGGGAGCAGTGAAGATGTTAAATACAGAATAGCCAAGGCTCAGGGTGTTTTTTCACAGTTAAAAAAAAGTTTGGAAGAATAGGAAGGTTAGTCTGCAAACCAAGACTAGAATATTAGAAGCTACAGTGATGACAGTGGTCAAATATGGCTCTGGAGCATGGGCGCTCCGAAAAGCGGAAGAAGATTTGCTACATGTTTTCCAGAGAAATTGCTTAAGGGTTGTTCTGGGTACCCGGCTGACTGACCGTATTTCAAACTATAGGCTATACGAAAACTGTGGTTCAATACCACTCTCTAGGGCTATAATGAAAGAAAGGGTGAGGTGGTTAGGGCACGTTGTGCGGATGAAGGATGACGGATTGCCAAAGATTGTTCTTTTCAGCCAACCATTTAGTGCTAAACGGAACAGGTCGTCCCCGCCTGAGGTGGGAGGATGTCATAAAGAAAGATTTAAAGGAAATGGGAACTTCGTGGGCGGTTGTAAAAAGGGAGGCTTTGAATAGATTGGGGTGGAGGAGGATCGTGCGTAGCTTTGCTGGCCTCAGGCGGCTTGGTGCTGCGGTGAGTTATTAGTAGTTAGTTGTAGTAGTAGTAGATGTTGTAAAAACTTCGAAAAGGGCTTATTTGATTGGAAATTAGAAGGGCTTGTGCCCTTTTTAGTAGTCGAAAGTTATTGGAAGATAACTAACACCCCTCTCACACCCGCCTTTTCCCCAATCACATCCAATCAAACTTTCGAGATAGCCATTTTGTTCGAAGTACTAAAAAAGTTCGGAAATTATGTTTTTGAGGATAACACTCCTCCCACAGCCCTCAGGGCAAGGAATGTAAGTTATGCCCTGGTTGCACATAAGGTTGTTTTTTTTTCATAGAAAGCATTGCCGTGGAAACCTCAAAAAGGGCTCATTCGATTGGATACTGAAAAATATAATGCCTTTTGTAATAGTCGAAAGTTATTGAAAGGCAAGAAACCCCCCTCTTACGCCCACCATTTGCCCAAACATATCCAATCAAAAATTTTAGATAACCATTTTGTTCGACTTAGTTAAAATGTGTATTTGAGGATGATACTCCTCCCACAGCTCTCAGGGTAAGGGTTATAAGTTTTGCCATGAGGGCATTTAAGGTTTTTATAGAAAGCGCTGTCCTAGAAACTTCAAAAAGGGCTCATTCAGTTGAAATTTGAAAGGGCTAGTGCCCTTTCTAATAGCCGAAAGTGATTGGAGTGTAACTAACCCTCCTCTCACGCCCACCATTTCCCCAAACACATCCAATCAAAATTTTGATATAGCCATTTTGTTCAACATAGTTGAAAGTTTTAGAAATTAGGTCTTGGAGGATGACGACCCCTTCGCAGCCCTCAGATCAAGGGTTGTAAGCTATGCCCAGGGGACATATAAGGTTTCTATAGAAAGTGTTGTCGTAAAAACTCCAAAAAAGGCTCATTCGATTGGAAATTGAAAGGGCCAGTGCAATTTTAATAGTCAGAAGTGATTGGAGGGCAAATAACCCCCTTCTCACGCCCACCATTTCCCCAAACACATCCAATCAAAATTTTGAGATAGCAGTTTTTTTTATCCACGTTGTTGAAAGTTTTGGAAATTAGGTCTTTAAGTATGACACCCCCCCCCAGGACAAGGGTTGTAAGTTATGCCTTGGGAGCTTATAAGGTTCTTATATAAAACGTTGTCATAGTAACTTTGATAAGGGCTCATTCTATTGGTTATTGAAAGGGCTACCGCCTTTTTTCATAGTCTGAAGTGATTTGAGGGCAACTAACGCACCTCTCCCGCCCAAAAAAATTCCCAAAGACATACAGTCAAAATTTTGAGATAGCCATTTCTTTTTCAACGTAGTTGGAAGTTCTGGAAATTAGATCTTTGAGGATAAAAAACCACTCACAACCCTCAGGGCAATGGTTGTAATTTATGCCCTGGGGGCATAAAAGGTGTTTATAGAAAGCGTTGACGCAGAAACTCAAAAAGAGCTCGTTCGATTGGAAATCGAAAGGCCTAGTGCCCTTTTTAATAGTCGAGAGTGATTGGAAGGCTTCACATTTTCAAGGAGGCACACTTGTGCCTCTTTAAAGAGGCGACCCACCACAATGTTAAGCGATTTCCGGTCATAGCGGTCGCAGAGAGACAGCGGTTATCGCATTTTGTAGCCCAAGCTCCAACTAAGAAACGTGCAAAGTTTCACCCGGCTCCGACTTTATCTTCATGGGTAAAAGTGGGCCGGAAGTTTCGACCCTCCGACCACAGCCCCCCTTTAATGTTGTCCGATTGGGCTGAAATTTAGAGGTTAAGCTTTCCTAGGGCCCGGGAGCTTATCCTCGAAATTTCAGCTCAATCCGATCACTCCTTCCCTGTTTTCCAAAAAACTAATACAACCACTTTAAGTTCATTTCTCTTTTTTTTATCAGCCACGCCTACAGGCCACAGTTGGCAACGGATCCGGGTGAATGAGGACTCATTCGAAGTGGAATTCGACCTGTTAGGGCCTTTTGATATTTTACGACCGAAAAAATTATTCCCCGAATTTACATTTACGAAAAACCTCTTTTTCATATAAGAGCCCATGTTAATTTTTCCCACCACAGCCCCCCTTTAACGTTGTCCGATCAGGCTGAAATTTAGAGGATAAGCTTTCCTGGGGCCTGGGAGCTTATCCTCAAAATTTCAGCTCAATCCGATCCTTCCTTCCCTATTTTCCAAAAACCAAGTATCAAGTTTTGTGGGGATTTGCTTGCGTCAAAAATAGATATGAGAGACTAAAATAATATAACAAGTGTCTCTGTGGTACAATTGTCGCTGTTCCTGACTGTTAGGCGGAAGATCCGGGTTCGATTCCCTGTCAGAGAAAATTTTTTATATACTGAATTTAAAGTTTAAAAAAGAAGTTTCTTTTTTAAATCCAATCTAGTAAATCCTTCGGCTCAACAGGCGTCTCCAGAAGAATATCACAGTCGTCCTTCAGGTTACAGGTAAGTCTCCACTGCTTTGATAACATGCCGTATACCCACATGCTCGAAGAAAATTTGAAAAAAGAAAATCTTACTGTGCATTTGATTTGAGTATTCAGGAATTAAAAGCCTTAACACAAGAATCTTCAAAAGCGGGGGGTTTGGGAGGCGGCAGCCCCCCATCTTCAACTCCTGAAAATATCAGCTAACAGTTAGTCAAGCAATAATAAGTAATAAACTGTACAAAACGTGCAGAAATCATTTGAAAAAAAACTACGTTTTCTAAAGAGTTAAACAGGTTGAGTCACATGTTCGATCCTTAAAACGTACAGGGATTAGAAGGTACAGTTGGGGGGCTGCCGCCCCCCAAACCCCCGCTTCCGTATCTGAAAGGGGCTGTACCCTCCTCAACGCCTCGCTCTTTACTCTAAAGTTTGACTTTCTCACAACTCTTTTTTTATAAACAATAAAAACTTTAGCGTAAAGAGCGAGGCGTTGGGGAGGGCACAGCCCCTTTCATATACGGAAGCGGGGGTTGGGGGGCGGCAGCCCCCAACTACACCTTCTAATCCCTCTACGTTTTAAGGTTCGAACTTGTGACTCAGCCTCTTTAACTCTTTAGAAAACGTAAATTTTTTCAAATAATTTTATAGTAAAGAGTGATGTGGGTACAAAGTATTATTTTCTTATTATTTTTTTTAGACCAGGGCACTTCGTATCGAAGGAGTTGTCGTAGAAACTTTGAAAACGGCTCATTAGATTGAAAATAGAAAGGGCTAGTGTCCTTTTTGAAGTTGAAAGTGATTGGAGGGCAACTAATCCCCCTCCCGTGCCCACTATCCCATTTGCCCATTATGTTTAAAAACTAAATGTTGCCTTAAGATCAAACCAAAATGCACTGTATTAATGCTAATTCCCAATAAGGCATCTCAGCAGTATCCCAAGAACGACCGAGGGTATTATCTTCGAAACTTTGGGGCTATTTCTGCTCTTAAAACTTAACCAAGTCAAAATAACGTAAGTGTATCCAAGCTATCAAAGAAAGTAAACAGATTTTTAAGCGAATGGTATCAATTTTTCTATTTCAGGTCAACTAGAGGAGGTATGAAACTAAATTAATCACCACTATTTGGGTCCAGATTTTTGAAAGGGCGTATATTATCAAAAATTGCTGAAAAATTTTCTCCAGCATACAAATAGCAGGCCAAACTATAAAGTCTTAAAAAAACGAAAAAATTTAAACTATTGTTTTCTTTTTCCCTGAAAAGACTATCTCAATCTAAAACGAACAGAAATTAATTAAAAAAAAAAACTTTTTCCGCAAAATAAGTTTTTCAAAGAAAAGTAAAGAACTCCATCAATGAAACCCAAAACGAACAGAAATTACAATAAATAACCGAGTCAATCTCAAAGCCAGCAGAAATTAACATCAGTTAGGCTCAAAACCCCTATGTCTTCCCAAGGCCAGAACATAATGTTCACTTTACTGAAAAAAATACATATGAATGTCCATTGTCAGTTTAATATACATATACTGATATTTAGTAATCAAAATGTTAACGTTAATTTATTCATTAAATTTATAAAAGTAAAAATATTTATATTTTTTTCAGTAAAGTGCAAATTATGTTCTGGCCTTGGGAAGGCATAGGGGTTTTGAGCCCTACTCATGTTAATTTCTGCTCGTTTTGAGTTGTATTACTCGTTAATTATTAGTAATAACAGTAGTAGCAGCACTATTAATAGCAGTAGTAGCAGGTATATTTTGCCTTTTGGTCAACTGAACATCCCACTCATGATGCCCCTGAAGTTTCCTCTGGATATGATAAGCTGTTCAAAAAATATTGCTGATACGCCCGTATCAGCAAGCTGTATACACATAGTATTTTTTCTATTTAGTTCAACTTTCCCCTCAGCGTTTCCTCTGATACTTTTTTTTTCAATATCCTCATCCATAGTAGTACTCGCTACAGAAGTAGTATTTCTAGTGATATTAGTGGTAATAGTACTTGTGGTAGTAGTAGAAGCAGCAGTAGTTGTAGTAGTAGTAGCGTGCAAATATTGCCTTTTTGGTCAATTGATAATCTCCCTTATCGTTTCCTGAAAATCCCACATTGATATACTCTGTCATTACTTATTTACATCCTTTTGACAACCCATAAACGCATAACATATTATGATTTAGTTCAACATTCTCCTCAACATTCACAGAAAGACTTATCTTAATGCTGTTTTTTGGGAAAGTAGTGCCGTATTTTGGGAAAGTAGAAGTCAAACATGCATACCTTTACACCCATTCCATAAAAACCTTATGTGCCCCAAGGGCATAACTTGAAGCCCTTGCCCCATGGCACTGGGAGAGTTGTGCTAACCCTGGAGGCATTGTTATATGTTCTTTGGACTATTTTGATCAAAATTGCTATCGCATAATTTCAATCAAATGCGTTGGGTGAAAACAGGGGTAGTTGGGGGGAGGGGCTAGTTGACCTACATCACTATTGGCTCCTAAAGGGGAACTAGAACTTTCAATTTCAAAAAAATTAGCCCCCTCTAAAGTTTATACAACCATCCCTTCCATAAAAACCTTAAATGCCCTTGGGGTATAACTTAAAACCCTCGACCTCAGGCTCTTGTAGTTTGTAACTACCCAAAAAGCCTTGTTATATGATCTTTGGACTATTTTGAATAAGAGGACTGTCTCATAATTTTTATTGGATACATCTCGGGAAAACACGACGTGTTTGTGTGTGTGTGGCGGGGGGGGGGGGGTAGCTGCGCTCTGATCACTTTTACTCTTAAAAAGAACACTAGAACTTCTGATTACCAATCCAATGAGTCCCCTCCAAAGCATATTCAACCATACCTTCTATAAGAACCTTATATGTCCCCAGGGCATAACTTACAACCCTAGCCCTGAGAGCTGTAGGGGGGGGGGGGGTGTCTTCCTTACAGACATAGTTTCCAGTCCCTTCAACTACGATGACCAAAAATAGTTATCTCTAAATTTTGACAGGAGATGTTAAGGAAAATGATAAGTGTGGAAGGGGGTGGGTTGCTCTCAAATCATTTTGACTCTTAAAAAGGGCACTATAACTTCCAATTTCAAATCAAATGAGATCCATCTGACGTTTATACGACCACCCATTCTATAAAAACCTTATATGCCCCCAGGTCACGACTTACAACCCTATCCCCGGAGCCCTGGGGGGTTTTGTGAACCCTATAGGCATTTTTATATGTTCTTTGGACTATTTTGGGCAAAATCACTATCTCACAATTTTAATCAGATTCGTTTGGTGAAGAGAGGTACTCGGAGGGGGGCTGCCCTTCATCACTTTTGGCTCTTAAAAGGAAATTAGAACTTCCAATTTTCAACCAAATGTGCCTCCTCTAAAGTTTATACAACCATCCCTTTCATAAAAACCTTAAATGCCCCGGAACATAATTTACAACCCTCATCCCCAGGCTCTTGGGGTTTATTTCAACCCCAAAAGCCTTGTTATGCGATAATGGAATATTTTGAATAAAATGGCTATCTCAAAATACTATTAGGTGCGTTCCGAGACAATACGACGTGTGTGTGTGTGGAAGGGGGGTAGCTGTCCTCCGATCAATTTGACTCTTCTGATTAACAATCCAATGAGCTCCCTCCGATGTTTATACGACTACGCCTACTATAAAAACCTTAGATGCCCCCAGACCATAACTTACAGCCCTTGCCCTGAGGGCTGAGGGAAGGGGGTGGGGGGAGGTTGTCATTCTCAAATACATAATTTCCGAAACCTTTCAACTACGTTGAACAAAATGGTTGTATCAAAATTGTGATTGGAAGTGTTTAGGGAAATGATGGACGTACGTGGGGGACATTTGCCATCCGATGACTTTGGACTAATTAAAATGGCACTATTCCTCTCAATTTCCAATTGAATAAGCCTTTTTTTAAGTTTCTACAATAACGCTTTATATAAAAACCTTATATGCCCCAAGGGCATAACTTACAACCCTTGCCCTGAGGAATGTGGGGGGGGGGGTTCAACCTTTGAGACATAATTCCCGGACCTTTCAACTACGTTGAACGAAATGGCTATATCAAAATTTCGATTGGAAATGTTTGAAGCTGTGGCCGTGGGGGGGGGGGGGAATGCCCTTCGATCACTTTTGACTATTAAAAATAGCACTAGCCCTCTCAGTTTCTAATTGAAAAAGCCCTTTTTGAAGTTTCTATGACAACGCTTTCTGTAAAAATCCTTATATGCCCTCAGGGTATAACTTAGAGCCGTTGCTCTGCGGGCTGTGGGGGGGGGTCGTCACCCTCAAAGACATAATTTTTTGACCTTTCAACTATGTTGAACAAAATGGCTATATCAAAATTTCGATCGGAAGTGTTTGAGGAAATGACGGCCGTGGGGGGGGGATTTTCCCTCTGGTCACTTTGGGCTATTAAAAAGAGGACTATCCCTCCCAATTTCCAATTGAATGAGTCCTTTTTGAAGTTTTTACGACAACGCTTTAAAAAAAAAAATTATATGCCCTCCGGGCATAACTTACAACTGTTGCCCTGCGGGCTGTGGGGGGGGGGGGTGCCATCCATAAAGACTTAATTTCTGGACCTTTCAACTACATTGAACAAAATGTGTATCTCAAAATTTTGATTGGATGTGTTTGGGGAAATTGTGGGCGTGGGTGGGGGGATAGTATCCCTCCGATCACTTTCGACTATCAAAACGGGCACTAGCCCTTTCAACTTCTAATCGAATGAGTCTTTCTCGAAGTTTCTACGACAACTCCTTCAATACGAAGTGCCCTGGTCTAAAACAGACCCAAAATAAATAAATAATACATTGCGCCAACATCGTTCTTTACTTAGGCAGCGCTATTGCGCTGCCTATGATGTGCAGAATAATCATAGTTTGCGCAATAGCGCTGCCTAAGTAAAGAGCGATGTTGGCACAGCGCTAATGTGCTGATTATGATATGCACAATAAATATAGTTAACACGTTTTGAATGCAATTCCATTATGCTCTAACCCCCTCCTCCCCCCCCCCTCTAATGTGCAAATATATAACCCAAATTGTATATTTCCAATGCATTTTGCCATGCGTCACTCTTGTTTCAACTCGTAATTCTGTAAATTGAATCAACGCTGAAGAAATCAAGAAACGGAAAAACATAAGGAAATATGTAATTTGGGCTGTATATTTGTAAATTAAGGGAGATGTGGTTAAGTTAGTGGAATCGCTGTCAAAACATGTTAATTACAATTTTTCTGCGTATTATAAGGTAAGAAATGTTTTCTTAACCTGTTTCCTTCTCAAGGGTCCCGGTTTTAGGCTTATACCAACTGGTGCCTCATAGAGTCTATCTGGTGAGTAATAGCTTACTTATTAAATTGTCTAATTCAAGGAGAGCAAGTGCTACCTGGGCCTACAGCAAACTTAGTTCTGCTCGTTCCCCCTGCTAGATATCACCCTTTGCACCTGAAAAACAAAGAAAACAGTGATTCTTTTATCGTTCATCGCTGGGGAGGCATTCTATTTTATAATCCTCCGAAAGACAGTAATGGTACCCATTGGATCGACATGCAACCTATTATGGAAACTTTTATTGGACAGCTAAGACTACTTATTGGGCTGGACGTAAAGGTAAGTCAAAGGAAGAAACATTTGAAAGAACGTATTGACATCTTGACTGACGAATTCAGACGCTTCTAACTGGACTTATTAGGAGTTTCAGAAACTCACATCCAAGGGGTAGGAAACATAGCCAGACGGCATAATATTAAAATATCGCACTGGTGTGTTAATAAATTGAGAGGGATAGTCAATCTGGACTTGTTGCAGTTAAAGATAGGAACGGGGCTACAATTAGTGTAAAGGAAAAAGTTAATGAGCGACGGGCTGAATCTTTTGAAAATACTTTAAATCGTGAGAGAGTTACAGGAAAAGAGATAGAAACGAATAAAAATGTTTGTGACACTTTTGATGTGAAGGAAGATTTATTTTGTTAGGAACAGTTAGTGACAGTACTTAAAGGACAAAAAAATAATAAGGTCCCAGTTGTTGATAGTGCAGTAAATGAGTTTCTTAAATATGATGTTTATGAAATTAAAGATTAATTCACTCAAGATTGTGAATATCATTTTTGAAAGAGGGGAAGTTCCTAGAGATTTTACAAAAAAAATCCAATTAAACCCCTCTATAAGAAAGGGAATAACAGTGAGTGTGGTAATTAAAGAGGCATTAGTTTAGTTTCTGTAGGAAGGAAATTACTTAGTTTGATGATACGTTTTAGACTTGAAGATAAGGTAAGATTTATTGCTGAAAAATGGCTATCACAAGCCCAAAAGGGCCGAATTCGCACTTTAGCGTCAAATACAGCGAAGAAAGAACAACAAAAACAAACAATCAAACAACAACAGAAAATTATAAAAGGATCAATGTCAAATACGTAAAAACGTTAAAAACAAAGTAAAAAGTAAACTCATAAAATTAGAAGGCCAATGTCAAGTCAGCAAAAATGCCCCCCCCCCAAAAAAAAAAAACTCTTAAAATTAAAAAGGGGATAAAGTATAATTAAAACAAAAAAATAAGTTTGTTGGTGACTAAAAAACATAAATATAAAACCTCCAAATTTGCAAAATAGGCATTAAAATTAATAACTATGAGGTAAAGAGTGAGTGAGGGGGGGGGGAGGCAGCGGAAATTCAGTGGTTGAAAATTTCAACTATGTAAGGGAGAAAAGGTCGTCTATATCTTTCAGTGCAAACTCGCATTGGGGTAAGAAGGGGGATTGTGTTGACACTGAATGCGGGAGGCGGGGTCAAAGGGGTGAATATTGACCGGGGAAAAGGGGATTTGTTCAAGGGTTATGAAGGGCATTGCTAACAAAATGCAAGGTAATTTTTGGTCTCCTTTCCTTAAGGGTGACAAGGTTAGCTCTCCTAAGAAGGGAAATATAAGGTACTTTACCCTCATTGAAGATAATTCTTAGGCACCTTTTTTGTACTGCTTCTATTCTGTCCGACAATTCAATGGAAATGCCAGAATGCCAAACAGGACAGGCGTACTCAAGGGTTGGGCGTACAAATGACAGGAAAATCCTTAAACAGTGCGATTTAGGGCATTTAAAATTTGTTAAGGAGTTTAAGGAGGGAAAATGCGGCATTTGCACGTTTTAAGATGTCATTAATATGAGAATTCCATTTTAAGTCACTGGAGATGGTAACATCCAGCAATTTCATGGTTATTACGGACTTTTCAGGGGGGGATTGCACAGGAGAAAGAAGGAGGAGTCTAAGGGAAATTAATAGTAAGAACAGTTGACTTGAAAGGGTTCACTTTCATATCATCAGTAAGAGCTTTGGCTGATATGGATTCCAAGATGTACATTGGGTTGCTTTTGGAATTTTTGGAACATGTCTCTAAGACAGTTAGATCATCAACGAATTTCCATCTAGCCGGGAAATAAACATCAAGGCTATATTTACTTGCAGGAAGCGAATCAGGACATATGCTTTTCATGTAGTGTACGGCAACATCCATTGGGAGGGGAGTAAAAAACACCGCCAGGTATTTCACGATTTACATTCTATTAGAGAGAAAGGATACAATTTCTCCGGTCGAATATAGGCCAACTTCGAATTAATTAGACAGCTTTCTTAATAGTACATTGTGGTTGATTAAATCAAAAGCTTTTTGCAAGTCAACAGCGATAACATTGAGCCAGGTATTGGGTTTTCGAGTGTTTAGCATATTGTGTCCATAAGGTGAATAAGATAGTGGGTAGTAGATGTAGAGCGTAGGTTTCCGAATTGTCTTTGGTCAACATTTGGGATTATTTTTATTTTCAACCACTCATCTAAAAAGCTTTCATATAACTTCGAAAAAACTGGAGTAAGAGTAATGGGACGGACACCATTAAAATCTTGATTATTACCTTTCTTTTTTACGGGAGTAATAAAACCTAATTTCCAACAATTTGGAAATTTACCAGTAGAGGTAATTTCATTAAAAAGTAAGGACAAAGGCTCTGAAAGATTGTCGGCAAAGGCTTTAATTAGTACAATCGGAATGTCTAATGGACATGTACTAAACTTTTTAATGTTCTTTATTTTTGCCTCCACACCCGAAGGCGAAATAACGGAAAAATTGAGATAGCACAAATCATAAGGAGTGTCAAAAGAAAGGGAAGGGAGGCTCTGAACTATAGAAGTAAAAAGCCTGTTCAGATCATTGGCTGTAACTGAAGGGTCTTCTTGGAAATGGAAGTCTATATTATTATATGTTTTCCCACAAATTTTCTTTGTTCTATTATACCATTGTTTTGGCTTTGTAGAAAATAAATCCTGGACTTTGCATTTGTAATATAAAGAAGCAGATTTACGTATTTCTTTTTTTATAATGTTATGTAGTGAGTTCGCTTCGGATGTTTTACCACTCTTTAGTAGATTCAATTTAATTCTAATTAGTTTTTTCAATTGGCTAGTAATGTATGGTTTGTCATTAGAACATGTTTTTACTTTTTTCACAGGGAAGGAATTTATGTGTTTTGTTTTAATCAGATTTTGGAATTCGGAGACTTTAAAATTAATGTCATTTTTTCCTTTGAGGGCCAGCCAGTTTTCATTGGTAATCCAAGATCCAAATTTGTAAAGGCCATCATTGGAAATTGGGCGATAAGAGAACTCAGTAACAGAAAAAGTATGATTAAAGCTATTGAGAGGCTTCGTTAATAAACAAAAATGGTAACTTCCTCCTAACAGGGACAAGGGGACAGGAGGGGTATAGAAAGCCTGCATATTGGTATAAATCAAATCAAGGGTTGAATTTCCTTTTGTTGTTGGTATTTTTACTATTTGTTTTAAGTTTAGGGAACTACAAAGGGGATTTAACTTTAGATCATTAGCATCACCTACTAAGAAAATACCGGCGTTCGGGAATTTGCATAGGACGAAGTCGGCACTACTATGCAGTTGTTGGTAGAATCGCTGTCTTTGCGCAGCGCTTTGATTTGGAGAATAATAGAAGCAGCAAAACACAATCAAATTAAAGGGGCGTGGTAAAACTTTGGGGCTTACATTTGCCAAAACGAGTTCATCGTAATCTGGAGGGTTTGGAGTATGAATCAATTTGGGAAAACGATAATTACTTACGAATAATAATATTTCACCTCCCTTTTTACCTAGGGGGTGGTCATGAGGACGAAGTTTTATGAATTGGGAGTGGTTATTAATTTTCAATAAATCAGGGTTCTGTGCTTGGACCTCTATTACGGCAATTACATCAATTTTGTGTACTTGACAGAGGGCTAGCTCGATCAATTTGTTGAAATTCGGGCTTTCGGCGTTCGTAACAAGCAACTTCGGGAAAGTAAAACGGTTACTAAAGAGGGCAGATTTTTGTTTGTTAATTGTAGGAGGCAGTGGGGGGTGGGAGGACCGTGGATCTGGGAGAGGAGAGGCATCTTTTTCGGGATGAAGGCTGGGATTCGTTTGAGAAGCAGGATTAAAAGGCTGGGTTGCACCCGGCTTGAGAGACAAGGAGGACAGCGGACAAATTATGGGGATATTATTAAGTAGGGATTTGGGGGGACATAAGTTAGAACTAAAACACAGGTTTACACTAGAGTCACGTAATTCGATGCTTCCATAACCTGAATGGATGGAAGTAGGGTCTTCTTTGTGGTGATAGAGTACGGTGGGGGTTTTAAATTCCCCGGAATAAGCTGGTGGTGGTGCTTCAATGGACACTTGTGTGTTACATGACAGGCTTGGTGACTCGTCTTTTGACAGATTTTAATTGGCACCTTTGGAGGGGGTAGAATTTGTTTTCGGTGAGTTTAACTGCTTACAGCATCTCACTAACATTTGACGCTAAAGTGAGAAGTCTTGATGTAAATCGTTTTTTGACAGGTCCAAACAGATAAGAGACGGACCTGGAGAGGATGATGACCGTGGGTTTAATTTTTTTTTGCACTATTAAAGGGCTTTATAAAATATTTGTATCCATATTTCAAGTAAATTCGGATACATTCGCCGAAGTAACGCCTACTTCTCAAACTTATTTACACCCCGAAAAGCACGAATCTGCATCAAGGACCACTATATTAATACTTTAAATAGTAATTCTTGAACAATTGAAGATTTTTACACGACTCTTCCTTCGTGCAAATCCCTCTCCAGGTATATTTGCATATACCTTTATTAGTATTAACTTGTTTCCTGGATAGTTCATCACTAGTATTGAACACACACCTAGTTTTACATGCATAATTAGGGTCAATTTCAGAATGAACTTGACCTTGAACACTTGTGCCTGAGAGGGGATTAAAACCAAGACAGTTTAATCCTTTAAACCCATAAACTTGTCTTTATATGTTAGTTGAATCAGAAATCACTAGATTAGTGTCGATAATTTTGTCGTTGACCTTGTCTTCTGTTAAATTTTGATTTTTGATGATGTTATCAGGAGCGACATTAGCATCAATAAGTCTTGTTTTGATATTGGTTTTAACAGAAATTGGGGATATCTCCTTTTCCTGGATTGGAAAGGGTTAGGGTGGACATTTCCATAATAACATTTTCAAATTCACTCATCAATAATAATAACCGCTGCATTGGAGGGAGGAGGTATCTTGTTTTAGGTGCAGCAGGGACGTTGTTTAACAAGTTGGACTGGCAGGAAGCAAAGGTCTTGAATTCTGTAGCCTGGTCAGGGGTTTGGCAACTGAAATCAGTTGATTTTGAAACGAAATTGGTTTGGCAGGACACATCGGACGTGGTTGAGGGGGGACTGTCCTGGGGCATGGAACTGGTTTGGCAAGGAATTGATTTGAGAGACAAAAAGGGTGATGACCTCACTTCCTTCAAAATGTTGACTAGGTCACTTCCCGATGGGTGACGTGGAGGTGTTATAAGGATAGACGGGATCTGGGTGGAACAACGCAAAGAGTCATCAAAGGGTACTACCTTGTCATTAGTATCTTCTTTTGTAGTACAATCCAGTCAAAGCCAATGTTTTGGCCACTTAGAACTTTCTATACCAGAGCTATATTCATGGATGTAAAAGTCACTGCTACTGCAATAAATAGAGTTAACAGCAACTCTTAATCTGCGTTCCTGGCATACTCTATTTGCCATTTTTTGAACCGGAATAGGTTTTGATATATTATCGCTGATTAAAGATGAGTTAGCTAGGGTCACTGAATTAATTCATGTTCAAAGCTCTTAATTAATTCTGTCCAAAGTGAGTGAATCCAGAAAGGTGTTTCCACTCTGAAGACTAAATGAAGACAGAAGACTAAATGAAGACTGCTGTTGATAAAAGTTTTAGGAGAAGAAAAGTGGGGTTTTAGGAAGGGCAGAGGATGCGTCGACCAAATTTTTACTCTTAGATTGATAAATGAGTAGTGCCTCAGTCATCAAACCTCTTTAGTCCTCAGTCTTATAGATTATGAACCAACGTTTGATTCAGATGAGAGAAGAACTTTAGAGAAATTGCTATTCTTGTTTGGTATACCAGGTAGTTATGTTAAAGTAATCCAGTGCTACGTACGAGAAGAACATTAGTGCGGTTAAGTTGTAAATGAGGTTAGTAGCTGGTTTCGTATTAAATCAGAAGTTAAGTAGGGTTGTATCCTATCCCCATTTAAATGGCTCATTTTGATGGTCTTTATTCTAAGGAGCACAGCATAGGCAATGGGAGAACACGGAATCAAGTGGGGAAAGAAAATTCTCCTAGAGTTAGATTATGCTAATGATTTAAGCATCCTAGATAAAAATGTTAGCGACATTAATGAACTTTTAGAAGTTTTGCGAGTTCAGGGTGCAAGAACAGGTTTGAAAATCAATGTTAAGAAAATTAGGTTGCTAAGACTAGGAGTAAGGAAAGGCGAAGAGGTTATAGTGGGTAACGAGAAGATCTAACAAGTGGGCAGCTTCGCTTACCTCTGTAGTAATATTAGTAAAGACGGTGGGTGCAGTGAAGATATTAAAAGTAGAATAGCCAAGACCCAAGGTTTTTTTTTCACAATCAAAAAAGATTTTGGAAGAATAGGAAGATAAGTGTGTGCACCAAGATTAGAATATGGGAAGCTGCAGTGATGAAAGTTGTCACGTATGGTTCTGGACCGTGGGCACTCCGAAGAACGGAAGAGGATTTGCTAGATGTTTTCTAGATAAATTATCTACGGAACGTTTTGGGTACCCGACTGACTGGCCGTATCTCAAATAGTAAGCTGCGTGAAAAATGTGGATCAATCCCGCTTTCTAGGGCTATATTGTGAGAAAGGTTGAGATGGCTAGGACACGTTCTGCTGATGAAGGATGATAGATTGCCCAAGAGCTTCCTTGTCGGGTAATCATCTAGGGACAACCAAACAGCAGGACGCCCTGAATCGGGTGGGAGGATGCCATAAGGAAAGATTTAAGGGAAATAAGAACTCCTTCAGAGGGTGTAAAGAGGGAGGCTTTGAGTAGGTTGGGATGGAGGAGGAGCGTGCATAGCTGTGTCGGTCTCAGGTGACTTGGTGCTGTAATGAGTTGTTTGTAGTAGGAGTAGTATTTACAAGAAGTTGAGAATCAACATATCGAGATGATGAAAACAAATATTCTGCATACACTTTTATAAAACATAAGACAGAAAAATTGAGAATATATATTAGTTTGAGCCAGGTAATTGGATACGAGGCTTTTTCACTTCTTAGAACTCTTAACTTTAAACAAAAATTTAAAGTTAAGTTTAGCAAAAAACTAATTTTTGGCTGTTAAATTTAATTAGTCATTCGATTATAATGCTTTATTGTTAGTTGATAGTTATTTATGAAACTGTAACTCATCAGGGATGGCCCCAGTCAGTTATAAGATGGTTGCCAACTCTTAAAAAAAACTTTTTTGAATGCTGACCAAAAGTCTGCGTTGCGCAGGTATCGATCTCCTGACTGGCTGTCTTCGGTCTGGAGTGCAATTCGTGGTTGGGGGCGGATCATCCGACACTTCCAGTGTTTTCCTTCCCTCCAGATTTCTCCAGATACCCATTTAGAGCTGGGTCGACTCTGGCTGAGCATACAGGGTCACACCATTGACCCCCGTTCCAAACCAAATCACCAGCGACACCTCGAACTCCTGACCTCAGGATTTCAAGTTCGTAGTGCTAACCACTCTGGTTGCCAGCCCTTGTTGAAAATTACCTACACCTTTGCCGAGTCTGAAGTAATGAGACCCCTTAGTTCAGTTGCTGCCATGGAAGAAACAGGTTTTTCCATAGGCTTACCGTAATATATACATCAGAATCGCACATGCGCGAAGGCGGAGTAGGAATATAATGTGGTTTTAAGTGTGTTTCACTTTTTTATAACAGAGAGTATAGCCTTTGTCGATACTGTGTATTCTGTCTACTGTGAAGCCAGGTGAAATCTAGAAAATGTTAAAAGGTCATATAATAATAAATAAAAAAATTACCGTCTATCACCTAGAATAATTGTTTGCTGCACATTTTTGTTTCAGATGGTCGTATCTTCAGAACGTGTATTCAGAATGTTTTCCTTGTACCTCATGAAAACTTTTTAATTTTTTCTCAACTTCGCCGTTATTCATCAGTTTCCTTGCTCATACTATGTATTGGTTTCAAAATTGATATATAGTGAGGCTTGAAATTATTTTATTTCCTTTGAAATTTGAAAGGAAAGCCACAAAAAATACACGAAACCATTGAAAATTTTCTGAGCTGGCAAAAAGCCTCCAAATACTGTCTATAAAAAAATAATCAAACTAACTAAAAAATACAAGACCAATAGATGGATCTCATCAAGTTATGCTGTTATTCTGTTACAACACAAACCCTGATTGTGATGGAGTAGAAAATGGTAGCATTTGATATATGGTCTCTTCTTTTATATCAATAACATAGTCTTAAACAGAATATCAAGAAGCTGCTTCGACTGCCTTTTTTTACTAAGGAAATTATTAAATGCTTATAAGGGCTACTGTGTTGCTTCATAGAACAGTCATTGATTAAAATTGTTATTAGCTGACTTAAGCACATAACTAAAGCCTGTAGGGCTTATGAGCATCTTGCTTTACAAATCTTTACATTAAGTAAAGATTTTCTGTTTCTGTCTATAATAATAAAACTGAATTTTAACGCTAGCTTTGTTTCCTAGCTTGGATTCAGCCCCATGTTTCAAACTTAGTATGAAAAAAGGTGTATGTATTCAGATCTTGGCTAATATTCCGCCATGCATTTGAAAATCTGTGCCTCGCAAATTTGGACATGAATCCTGCTACAAAGAAACTGAGGCACCTGTCTTCTGACGAAAAACTGTGGGAAAAAGAAGTTGTCAGAATTCCATGGCTGAATATGATTCAAATTTCGTTACAATCCCCTTATGCTGTTTTCATAACCATTTCTTGTGGTGTGTGCTCCTTCATGTACAGTTTTTTTGTTGTTGTTGTAATTTAATAATAATCGTTCTTTGTGTTTTCAGCTACCGAAGGATGTTGCTAGAATTTCCTTGAATGAGAAGGCCATAGCTGATTGGGAAGTGGATTATTTACTTCGTTTAAAAACAATTGAAAACATTGCCTACTCTACCAAAGCTATTAAGGTTTGGCTTGTCTTATCTCTCGTTTAAAAAAAGTAAAGTGTTCCACTATTAAACATTTGTACTTTGTGCCTAATTGATTTAAAACTGAATACGCTGTTTAATTTCAGCTCTTTTTTTTTTTTTTGCTATTCATCTATCAGCCTTTAAAAAGATACTTTATTTCTTATAGTGACCATTTCCTTACCTTACCTTAGACCTTAGTTCCTCCTGAGCCATTGGTGGCGCATAGGGCGTCGACGAAGCCTCTCCACTCGTCCCGAAGCAATGCTGCAGCGATGACATATTCCCATTCAGGTATTAACGAGGTCTCAGCCGTCCTCAGATCTCGATCAAAAGTTGGCCGTAAAGTGTGCTTTGGACAACCTCTTCTTTTTCTGCTGTCTGGTTTCCAGTCGGACGCTGTCCAAGGAAGGCGTCCTTCTTTCTTACGGAGTACATGACCTACATATGGACACCTCCTCTTCCTCAGAACAGCAGTAATGAGAAGCTGTCCCGTTCTATTGCGGATTTCAAAGTTACTGACTCTCTGTTGCCAACTTATGTTTAAAATTCTCCTCATTCACATATTTTCAAATGCAAGAATTCTCTTTTCGAGCTGCTGATTCATTTTTCAGCACTCACTAGCGTAGAGAAGTATGGAGAGCACATTACTACTGAAGAGACGTAGCTTCAGTCGCAAGGAATATTTGCTGCTTCTCCAAATGGGCTTAAGTCTATTGAAAGCTCCAGTTGACTGAGCAATTCTGCGTTTTATCTTTCTCATTATTTCACCATCACAATCGATCCAGCTACCCAGGTATTTGAAGTCCTTCACCTGTTCTGTACTTGTATTCTTGTGCTGCAGAACAAGCGGTGAGCTTGTGATGGACATGCTCTTTGATCTGTCAACGTTTATTCTTAGCCTCACTTTTCCTGCATTTTCTGTAATTGCGTTAAGTAGCTGCTGCAACCACTGTTTAGACTCTTCTAGCAAGACCACGTCATCCGTGAAATACAAATCACATAGTTGCTTGCTGCTTACATTTACGCCATATCCAGAGTTTCGTCTTGATATGTAATCCATTATAATTACAAAAAGAAATGGGGAAAGTACGCATCCCTGACGCACACCAGACATTATCTTGAAAAATCTGGTTGTGCCATTCTCGGTCTTAACGCAGCACTCGGTCTCCTCGTACTGGGATATTATCATGATCACTAGTTTTTCTGGCACCCCATAATACTTAAGGACTCTCCACAAGCATTCTCGGTCAACTGAGTAAAACGCCTTTTCGACGTCAATAAATAGTAAATATAACTTATTGTTTCACTCTTTTGATTCCTCGACAAGCGTTCCCAATACAAATATCAAGTCAGAGCACGATCTGCCGGTTCTAAAACCGTGCTGCTCTTCTCGCAGATGTGTATCGACTGCCTTTCGTATCCGGTGCAATATAGTGGAAGCCGATAGTTTGCACGGTACTGGTAGAAGGTTGATGCCTCTCCAATTATCGCACACCATTGCGTCTCCCTTTTTGAAGATTTTCACAAATATCCCCTTACTCCATTCACGTGGAACCTTCCCTATACTCCATATATTGGTGAAAAGGGCGATCCACAGAGAGGCATGTTCTTATTGAATACTTTAGTATTTCCGCTGGGATTCCGTCTATGCCAGGAGCTCGTCCGTTTTTCAGCTTTTTTGCTGCATACATGACCTCGGCAGAGCTTGACGGGTAAGTATTTATGTCAAGTTGTAAAAAGGGGATATCAGGTACATTTTCTCTGTCACTGGGTGTCGGTCTATTTAATAATTTATCGAAGTGGACCTTTCATCAATTTTATTAGGATCTGTAAAATCACTCCATTCTCGTCTTTTACCAGGGTGATTCTGCTCCTCTGTTTCCCGACCATCTCATTAGTCAGCCGGTAAACAGTTTTACAATCACCCTTTTTAGCAGCTTCATCTGCTCGTGCAGTATTAATTTAGAGGAAAAGTCTTTTATCCTTCCTAGCTCTCTTTTTCATTTCTTTGTCCTTCTCCTTGTAGAGAAGCTGTTAAGCTGACATTGCACACCGTGTGGCAGCAGTCAGTAAGATCTGCTTAAGTACCTTACGCTCATCAATCAAATTCCAGGTGGTGTCAGAGATCCTCCTTTCCTTTGGTTTCTTTCTGAACCCCAGTTTTTCTTCAGAGACCGTAGTTTATACACTTTTTACGGTGTCCCACTTCGTTCAATGCTTTCTGGTATACTAGCTTCCACTGCTAGAGAATCAAACTTATTTTGTATAGTTATACAAAACTCTCTGTGAACCGTACGGTCATGGAGTTAATCTGTATCTTAAGGTATTTTTAGGTTTAAACTGGGTTTATGATGGGCATGAAGTTTGATCTGCACGTGAGCGACCATAAGCGTATGATCGGACTATGGGTCAGCTCCTCTGTACCCACGTACATCTAAAAGGCTTGTGCGCCACCTGCGGGAGATCAAACAATGGCATATCTGATTCCGAGTTAAGCTGTCTGGTGACGTCCATGTGTACTTATGCACTATTTTGCTGTCGAAAAAAGTTGTGGCAACAACAAGATCATTACTTAGTGCATAGTCTACTAATAACGCGCCGTTTTCATTTATTTCGCAAAGTCTATGCTGACCTAGAACTTCAAGACAATACTGACGATCGCTTCCCATTTTTCCAATTAAGTCACAATGAACACACAGTACATCTTGTTGGGGGGTGTCTTTAGTAACAGCCTGTAATGTTTCATAGAAAATGTCCTTGGCATGCTCATCCGCCTCATTTGTAAGCGCATAGCACACGATCACTGAAAACCTCTTGTGCTCTGGAGGGACTCGAGTTGACATTATCCTGTCATTCACAGGTGTCTATTTGAAAAGCGATCAATGAGCTTTGGGGTACAACAGTATTCTTACCCCTGGTCTATGATGGGTGTCATCACCACTGCAGAATAACACATCGATCCTCTAGTTTCTCAAGGCCAATACCTTTCCACCGAATTTCACTTAGAACCAGTATGTCAATTTTGTTCTGTTTCATCTTTCTGAGAACTTGCTCGGGCTTTGATGACTGACGCATAGTTTTCACGTCACAGAATCCAATTTTCGTTGGTTGTTTCACAGTCAGGAATTCTGTCAAGGGGTGGGCTGGGTTCGTTATCAGGGAAGAAGATGAATCATCCGAGGCTATTGTCGACGTTTCCGTTGCTGGGTGTTTTTACAGCGACAGGTAGCAAACCTCATGCCCAACCCTCCTCCTTCTTCCTGGCTTGGGACAGGCTGTCACGTCAATGAAGCCAATGACAGGTGGAGTTTTCCACCATTCTAAATTCAATAGTGTTGACTTAGTGAAGACCGTTATAGTTTCGTGTTATATCTTATTATGTTATCACAGGATGCTAATCACAGGATGGCCTTGGAAATATACGGAAAGACTTGTTTGATTGCAAATTCTGAAATTGAGTACATTTGTTAAGTGACTAAACAGATTCGAGGGAACCTGGTGACCCTTCGTCCCCTGGGGGACCCCTATCCAAAAGGCAGAACTAGGACATTAATTTTTAGTTTTCCAAGAGGGATTTGAGATTTTCTGATGACAAGACTATTGAAAACCCCTTCCCTTCTCTCTGCGTGTGTGTTGGATCACGGCTGAATTTCAGTCTAGCTCTGGGCTCAAAGCTGATATGCATACGAAATTAAAAGTAACTATTTAAAATTCCGTAAAAAGAAAAAAAAATCAAGAATTTGGATCACAAAATCAACTTTTCCCTTGTTGTCTTCTGGATATTCAGAAGAGTTACAGAATTGTGATTTCAAGTTTTTGAAAAGGTAATTCCATGTTGTGCGCAAGTTCGGCATAAAATGGTCCGTAAGACGTCTACTTTCGGAGCTAGGATAGTTTCGTTTTTTTCTATGTGATACTTTTTAATTTAATACGAAATGAAGGGTTTTTTCTCTGAAGTCTGCTTAAATTTTGGAGTAGATTTCAGTGGTGTTAATTCACCAAAATCTAGGGGAGGGGAAAGGGTAAAGTATTTTTCAAACTCGATGTGGTCCGTTTTTCATATTATTTTTTTTCATTTTTTTCAATGAAAATCTCCTCATTTGACGTACCTGACAGATTTGATATCTTTTTCACCATTCCCTGATAAAAAAAAGTGTAGAATATTATTAGACCTTTTCTAAGCTTCAAAACACCGCTCAGAAAAATAAAAAAAGACTGTGAAAACCGTAGTGCTCCTGATCAAACTAGTTACATTTTATTCCATTTTTGGACAATATTATCTGTACTCTACATATACTTGAACAGTATGCATTATTATCAACTTACACATCAGACACATTTTTATCAATAGTTACGCTTTACATTTTTTCACAAATTTATATTTACAGTTACATTTAAACTAAAATTTTATCGAATGCAGAGTTAAAATATATGATTCTGATAACACTTAAGATAAAAAAAAAATGAGTAAAAGCCATCATATTTTTCTCTTGCTTACAGTTTTTGCCAAATGATATTTGCCTGTGGTTTTTATCTGAAGTACCAACAAAAAGTCTGGAACATTTAACATAAAAACATCAAAAACGATTTCGCCGAAAATTTAGGATACTTCAAAACTGTTTTATTCCTTGAGTTTTTATTATATGATTTTTAGTCAATTTTGAACAAAATGTCTATATAAAAAAATTCGATCGGACTTATTTGGGGAAAAGAGGGTTGGGGGAGGGGGCTAGTTGCCATTGGATTAGACCCTGGCGCTGCGCCGATGAGGGAAGACCGGTGGCGGTGGGGCCAAAAATAGCAGTGGAGGCGTGCTGCCGACACGCCGCCGATCAATGTTGACTGCAAACATTAATGCTTTCATCAGTTTTTCTCAAATCACAGCTTAAATTTACAAATTTACTTTCTCTGTTCATTGACAGTACACTTTCATAGGATACTCCACCTAGTAGCTACTGGAAGCAACCAAACTGTCATATTCTTGTTAAAGTCTCTCACCTCCCTTCACACTCCCTTTTGTATTTTTTCTAAAGCAGCCACATAATGTTCTATGAGATCCGTCTCTGCTTTAAATAAAAAAAAAATGAATTTTTAGGCTAGGCATCCCTGCTTTCAATAAAAAAATTCAAGATGTCATAATTTAAATATAATACTTCCCTAACCCCCCCCCTCTGGATACCTCCTTGATAGGATACCGTCTCTGCTTTAAATTTAAAAAAAAAAAATTAACTTTTTGGCATCCCTGCTTTAAAAAGTAAATCAATTTGAGGCATTATCATTGAAATATAATAACTCCCTACCCCCCCCCCTCTGGATACCACCTTGATAGAATACCGTCTCTACTTTGAATTTAAAAAAATTA
This sequence comes from Artemia sp. Qi Xiang Cuo, assembly GCF_049724085.1. NCBI lineage: Eukaryota > Metazoa > Arthropoda > Branchiopoda > Anostraca > Artemiidae > Artemia > Artemia sp. Qi Xiang Cuo. The sequence continues at coordinate 61,439,744 of NC_142794.1, forward strand.
CTTTTTAGTGTCCCTGCTTTCAATAAAAAAAAAATCAAGGTACTATCACTTAAATATAATAACTCCCTATGCCCCCACCCCCCGCTCTGGATACCATCTTGATAAGATACCGTCTCTGCTTTAAATTAAAAAAAAAATTAACTTATTGGCATCTCTGTTTTCAAAAAAATTGAGGTATTATCATTTAAATTTAATACCTCTCTACCTCCCCCCTCTGGATACCACCTTGATAGGATACCGTCTCAGCTTTAAGTTAAAAAAAATAATTTACTTCATAATTAATTAGGTCACTATATGGTTCAAACAAACACGCGAAATAACGTTAAACAGCTTAGTGCTCCTTGAAAAAAAAATGAGGGTATGAGTAAAGGGGTACAAAGACAACAAAAAAAATATCGAAATTATTTAGATATACCTCAAATTATTGGAAAACTGAGTTATAGATTCACCGTGGCATTCAGCAAGATCCAATGAATCTATTACAAGGGGGCACACGCAAAAGCCAATTTAGGTCAGTAGCCTATGAGAAATCGGAAAATACTTAAGACGATGAACAAGTCCTAATGGAGGGCCCAGGGTCTGTCAAAATATTTCAATGGTTCCCAGGGAATTTGATGTCATTTTCTTCCGTCTCCACTTTAAACGAAAAAAAATAATTATCTTTTTGGCATCTCTGCTTTCAATTAAAAATAAATGAGGTATTATCAATTAAAAATGACAGCCTCCTATCCCCCCCCTATAGGTAATAATTTACAATTTCTTATGAATCATATTTTTGGGGTAACTTCCGTTTCAATCTTTAATTCCCCAACCTTGCAAATAGCTTAGTCTATAGCTAAATTTTGTCTCAATAGAAGGTTTTTTTTTTTGGGGGGGGGGGGTAAATTTTTTTCAGAAAGAATATTGTATTTTCTTTAATCTATCAGCCGTTCAACAGTTGTGTATTTAAAATTAAGAAAATCTTATCTAAAGCAGCAAAAGAAATCAAAATTATACAAACTTGTGATTAAGCTGTAGAAACAATCTTTCGACTATCAATTTCAAAATTCAACTAAAGCTGTATAATTGTGAATGCGTTCTATTCAACTTAAAAATAAATTCTTGACTACAAATGACGTAAGAAATAGCAATTGGGAAACTGTATTCGAAATTATTTAAACTCATTTCATAAAGACGATACTTTTTTTTTGTCAACATATGAAGAACAGTATATATTGCAATTGCATCTGTCTGGTTTTTATGCAAAGTAACAAAAGAGACGGGAATTAACGAACAAGAGAGTAGTGAAGAATTATGGTATGGACAGTAATATTCGGCTGGGAAAGTCACTGGTGATAAATCACTTGGGGTGGCACCGTGATTGGGTGATTTTCGGGGATTCGTGGAACCAAATTTTTTTTTTCGGGGTGACACATAGATTTTCGGGGAAATACCCGAAAATTCGGGGATAGTGCAAGCCCTGCTTGATTTCTAATCAAGAAAATCGAAATACTAAACAACACGAGAAAGAAAAGCTCCGACTTTGCGGTTGACGCACTAAAGAATTGCCGCGATATTCAGCGGTTGAAAATGTCAACTATGTAAGGGATAAAAGTTCTTCTATATCTTTTTGTGCAAACTCTTATTGGGGCGAGAAGGGGGATTTTTGTTGACACAGAACGCGGGAGACGGGGTCGAAGGGGTGAATATTGACCAGGGAAAAGGGGAGTTGTTCGAGGGTTATGAAGGGCATTGTTAGCAAAACACAAGGTAATTTTTGCTCTCCTTTCCTTAAGGGTGACAAGATTAGCTCTCCTAAAAAGGGAAATATAAGGTACTTTACCCTCATTGAAGATAATTCTTAGGCACCTTTTTTGTACTGCCTCTATTCTGTCCGATAATTCAATGGAAATGCCATGATGCCAAACAGGATAGGCGTACTCAAGGGTTGGGCGTACAAATGACAGGAAAATCCTCAAACAGTGCGATTTAGGGCATTTAAAATTTTAAGGAGTTTAAGGAGGGAAAATGCGCCATTTGCACGTTTTAAGATATCATTAATATGACAATCCCATTTTAAGTCGCTTGAGATGGTAACGCTCAGTAATTTCATAGTGGTAACAGAAATTTCAGGGGGGATTGGACAGGAGAAATAAGGGGGAGTCTCAGAGAAATTAGTAGTAAGAACAGTTGACTTTAAAGGGTTGACTTTCATATCATCAGTAAGAGCTTCGGCTGATTTCGACTCCAAGATGTACATTGGGCTGCTTTTGGAATTTTTGGAACATGTCTCTAAGACAGTTAGATCATCAACGAATTTCCATCTATCCGGGAAATAAACACCAAGGTTGTTTATCATTGTAAGAAATAAAATTGGACCTAAGAAGATTCTTTGGGGTAAACCTTTGTAAATTGAGAACGGATTAGAATATAGATTCATGTATATCACGAATTGCGTTCTATTAGAGAGGAAGGACACAATTTTTCCAATTAAATAAGGGTAATATTGAAAGTCATTAGATAGCTTTTCTAATATATAATGTGGTTGTTTAAATCAAAAGCATTTTGCAAGTCAACAGTGATAACATTGAGCCAGGTATTGGGCTTTTCTAGTGTGTTACATATTGTGTCCATAAGGTAAATAAGATAGTGGGTAGTAGATGTAGACCGTAGGTTTCCGAATTGTCTTTGGTCAATATTTGGGATTATCTTTACTTTCAACCACTCAGCTAAAAAGCTTTCATATAACTTCGAAAAAACTGGAGTAAGAGTAATGGGACGGAGACCATCAAAATCTTGATTGTTACCTTTCTTTTTTACGAGAGTAATAAAACCTAATTTCCAACAATTTGGAAATTTACTAGTAGAGGTAATTTCATTAAAAAGTAAGGACAAAGGCTCTGAGAGATTGTCGGCAAAGGCTTTAATTAGTACAATCGGAATGTCTAATGGACATGTACGGGATCGAAGACATTGGCGGCGTTCGGTCGATCCACCGGCGCGGCGCCGGGATCTACATCGGGTCATTTTTTACTCTTAAAAAGAGAACTTCTTCCATAAAACTCATCTTCCATATCGACCCCGAAGTTTTTTTTATCTGATTGTTGAATTATTTCAAACAAACAGGCAATCTCAAAATTTTGATTGTATGCATTCTGGTAAAGAGGGTGTGTGTGTGGGGGGGGGGGGGAGATAGAGGCCCTGCGAGCCCTTAGGACTCATAAAAACGTAGCTAGAACTTTGAATTTCTAATAAAATGAGCCACCTCTTAAGTTTATACGACCTCCCCTTACATAAAAACCTTATAAGCCCCCGGGCCATAACTTGAAACACTTGCCCCTAGGCTCCCGGGGTTTGTGTCGACCCCGGAGTTTTATTATCTTATGTTCGAAATATTTTTAACAATATTTCACCAGTATACCAGTATTTCTACTGAAGACGGTCACTGTACATATGATCGAAATATCTGGACTTTTGTACCTGTTTTTCACTGTCTAAATAAATAGATTTATCCCCATTTGAAATTTTATTTGTTCGTCTTAGAACGCCAGTGTGGTCTAAGAAAACAACACCTAATTTAAAGGTGTTACATCGAAAAAAATGGCTATCTCAAAATTTTTATCGGATGGATTTGGGGGGGAAAGGCGTGGGGGTGGGGGCTAGGTGCCCTTCGATCTTTTTTGAATCCCCATTCTGAAGTTTATATGAATATCTCTTCTATAGGAACCATATATGCCCCCAGGGCATAGCTTACAACGCCTGCCCCTGGGGGGTTTTGTCAACCCTGGAGTTCTTATTTTCTGATGTCTAAGCTATTTTTCACAAAATAGCTATATCAAAAATTTTATCGGATAGGTTTGGGGAAAAAAGGCGTGGAGGGGACTAGTTGGCCTCCGATCTCTTTTGACTCTTAAAAAGCGCACTAGAACTTCCAATTTCCAATCAAATGAGTCCCATCTGACGTTTATACGACGACCCCTTCCATATGAAGTGCTTTTGGGAATAGTATGTTATGAAATCCAGTACGACTGGGTTTAGTCAAGAAAGTAAATCTGTTTATTTTTATCCTTTGGGGCTAGCAATTTAACATTATGCTATTGAGATGATTAATAAGAATAAAATTCTACACAGAGACTGGCAAACTTTTATATATTTCTTGAAGTTAGACGAAATGAAAACTGTCATTGTAAAGTAACTATTTTTAAATTAAGGCTAAATCTGCAGGTATACCGTATTGGGCTTAATTTCTTTGCTTTTTTACAGATTTTTGTGTCCGTATTCTTATGAGAAAATCGTTTAAAATTGCAAAACATCTTCTGTGCATGACATTTTTTTTTCTCTGAAAGACACCTTATAGCGTCTAAGAGTCTCTATATGTTTTATTGCGTCCGTCTTTTATCTGTTTTGTTGTTTTTTTTCTTCTTTTTTTGATCCGCTTTTTAATTTGTGTTGTGTTTAGATCACTGTCCATCGCTTATGTTCAAAATCCCAGATTACCTCATAAAACTTGGTCCATTGAAACACATTCAGACAAAAAATACAATATATTAGTGGTTTTAAGTCTCTTCTGTGTTTATTTAATAACTGTTTTTGTAACCAGGTATTAGTTGGAAATGGAGATTTTCAAATCTAGTTTTTATATATACACATATATTTTTAGCAAGCCAACATTTTATAGAGTTTATTAAATGTAACATCTTGTAGTGTTGTCCAACAAATCCCTGTTAGTACTGTGTCCTTTTTCTCTTTTTTAGTCTCTAACTGCACTACTAGAGACCATAACCAACATTGTTATAAGCAATGATGTGGCTAGTAACGTCTCATCTTCATTAGAAAGTATCAAGAAATCATCTTGGCTCTTCGAAAAGGGACTGCTTAAAGAAAGCTATAGAGAGTCTCTTGCTGCTTCAGCGAGAGCGGATGCTGCCTTTTTTGATCCATCTATGCTTGCTCTGCTGTATTTCCCTTCAGATCAGAAGTAAGTCATGTCCATGCTTCTTTAAGTTACTAATAATGAATTGTTTATTCAGTTAGTTCTTTACTTGCAAAAAGTCATTTAAGTCACATGAGTATTAAGCGTCGAAAAATAGGTTCTAATTTTCATCGGGTCAATCATAAGACTTGATCCAAATGACCTTGATGTGAAAAATTCTAAGTAGATGCCTCAATTTCATTTATAATCTTCTTTTAATTGTAATTAATTTGTGACCGTAAGATCTACAAATTATACAAATACGTAGCAAAATGCTGAGTACTTTTGGGTTTGCTTTTTTTTTCAAACTTAATGCTTGGAAAACTAAAATAAAATTAAAGAGTTTCGAGTCAATTAAATCAACTTCAACACACTTTGCCCAGTTAGAAAAAAAAACAAAAGAAATATACCAACAACAACAAAAAGACCAAATTCGCGCCTCAAAAATCCCGTCTATCACAAGCTACGCAGAAGTAGTGGTAGCTCGTGATTTCCAATCAAACTATCAATAAAATTCAAATAACTCATGCTTAAACAAATATCCGACCGCAATCCAGAGGCATCAGCTCCAGAAGAAACCATAAAAAAAAACTCAATTATTAACGTGAAAATTTTCGACATACTTTTCGTAGATACCATAAGAGTGGGAGGTTCGTATAGGCTCTGGGAGCGGGTTCTAGACCCTCTCATAAAGTATCAGAGTGTTGAAGTCAGACCGCAAGAATGGAGTGTAAGGAGTATATAGGCTGTTGGAAGTGTGCAGATGATAAGTCGATTGATCAAAAACAAAAAATACATTATTACATAGGGCAGCAAGAAGATGGCCATGCAACTATAGAAGTTGAAAGAAGCATACGACAAAAAATAAAGATTTCAAATCAAGCAGGAGTTTGAACGAAGAACGGTCAGTTTCCTTAATATTAGTCCTTGCTTTATCATAAACCTTTGGATGTGGCTTCTGTGACCAGAGGAAGGTTTGAAATCCAAATAACAAGACAAAATGGAACATAAGACTGAACTATGCTTTAGAAAATAATTTTAAAAACTTTTCCTGTTATTAGGCGTAGTAGCTTTCTAATGATTCCGAGACTCTTGGAGACTTTCATCTTGCTCGAGTCAATATATTACTCTAATTATAGATTTTCATTAAGTTAGATGCCTAGTTATCGAACATAACGATCCCTAGTCATATTAAGTTCTACCGGGTGTGCCAAAAATACTGTCATTAGCAAGACGAAAATAGCGACGAAGACCACACTGCCTTTCCATAACAAACAACAAAAGTACGAAGAACAAAAGGGAAATCTTTTTGTAAGACAGTGGAGATAATTTGAATGAATATTTCGGCCCTATGTCCAAGGGCCGTCCTCAGCAAGACAAAAATATATGAAAGAAAAAAGACTCACAACAACATGCGACCAATAAAACCAAAAAAGTGAAAAAAAATTTTCAAAGCAGTCCTAGCATCCTTACTTCAGCGAAGTTCAACCAGGACTGATAAAAAATAAGGTAAAACAAGGCGATTCAATGAGATGAAAGAAAAATAAGTTAAAAACACGTTCTTATTGCTAATCCAGCCTTTTTGGCAGCTAACCTCAAAGGTATTTTTGTGACCGGTTCTGTGTTAATGTTTATTGGTTTTTTAAAATATTTTGTAAGATCATTTTTAATTAAATTTTTGTATAGAGCATTTAGTGTATAATAAATGCAAGTCCCTATTTAAGGAAATATTATTATTCATCTTAAGTTTGATTTCAATTGATTCTCGGACTACCTGCTTTATGCCCAGGTCATTGCTAATAAGGGTGGATTCATCAAAAAGTATATTATGGCTAAGATTTTCAAAAATATGGCTCCCTAATGGAGAATCAAATGAAACAGTGGAAATATTAGAATTTAGAGCTTTGACAACATCATCTTTATGCTGTTGTTTGCGCTTTTCTAAATTCTGGTGTATTCTACCTATATAATATTTGCCACAATCGCATGGTATTTGATAGACCCCTCTTTGGCGAGTAACTGGGGTTTTATCTTTACCATAATTTAGAAAATTTATGATTCTAAAATTATTTGTGAATACTACATACAGATTCTTTTTTGTGCAAACTTTTTTAAGATTTGTAGTGATTTTTGGGATAAAGGGGAGGTAAATTATGTTTAAGGGCTTGTCAGACATCTCACTTGGTAAACTATCATTAATTTTACGGGAATGTCTTTTCAGTCTACAGTTAATTACACTATTAATAAATAACATAGGATACCCATTTCCAAAACGTATGTCCGTGATAAAGTTTAATTCTGCTGTGATGTGGGAATCAGAACAAATATTTAGGGCACAATCGACGAGGGATATTACGACTGCTCTTTTAACTTGGGGGGGGGGGGTTTGATCTAAAATGCAAATATCTATTATTTTGTGTTGGTTTTCTATAAATAGTAAAATTGAGTTTATCGGAGCTACGAATAACTAACACATCTAGGAATGGGATTTTATTTGCGATTTCGATTTCTAAAGTAAACTGTAAATTTCTACCGTAAGTATTAAGGTGATCTAAAAAAACCTTAAGCTCATTTTCCCCATAGTTCCAGAGTGAAATTACGTCATCCATGTAGCGTCCCCAAAAGATATGTTTAAAAAAATACGAATCTAATGCCCAATTTTCAATATGTTCCACATAAATATTCGCCAGTAACCCAGAGAGGGGCGCGCCCATCGCTAAGCCATTAATTTGCTGGTAAAAAGAATTACGGAATTGGAAATACATTGAGTATTTGTTACATAGTTTAACCAAGGTCATTAAGACATCACAATCTATTCCTGCTGCTGAAGCTTCTATTAAGTGATAATTTTCTTTGATTTTACTTTCTAATAACTGCTCAGATGCTGTGACATCAATATTTGTATACATTGAAACAAAGTCAAAGCTACTTATAATTGTATTTTCTGAGATATTTACGTTTTTGAGTTTTTCAACTAAATCTACCGAATTACATATATATGATTTTTGAGATTAAAGCAAAGGTTTAAAGGCTGTATATAACTGGTTCCCAATAATGGAGGTGGGGGCTTTCGTAAATGCTACTATGGGCCTTAAGGGAATGCCATGCTTGTTTAATTTTGGTAGACCATAAAACTTTGGGCAAAAGCTACCGCGGGGGAAAAATTTATTATATTGTTATGGGGTAATTTTACTATTTTGTTTTAATCTTTTTAACTCATTTATAATTGTGTTTGCAAATTTATCAGTATCATCGTGGGTTATAGTTCTATAAATTGTCTCGTCATTTAAATGAGAATATTTGTGTATCGTCATCTGTCGTATCCATGAAAACCAGAGAATTGCTTTTATCTACTTTAGTTATAATAATGGATGAATCATTACGGAGATTAGATAGTATTTTTAGGTCATACAAATTTTCCGTTTTTTTAATGACGGGAAAATTAATCTTTTTTTGATTGTTGTAAATGGTATCTATAAGACTAGCTCTAACTTCATCTGGGTTGGGTATAAATGTATAAAATTTGTGCACAGAGGATTCTAGAGAGGAAATTAAATCTGCCACAGGGACATGTCTTGGAAGAAAAGAGAATTTTGGACCTTTTTTGAGAATTTGAATTTCCTTTGGTTCAAGCGTTATAGAGGATAGATTAACAACAGCCGGTCCAGGAGTGAATCTTGGAATATACACTTGGAATACTTGGAATCTTGGAATATACACAAATTTAATTAAAAATGATCTTACAAAATATTTTAAAAAACCAATAGACATTAACACAGAACCGGTCACAAAAAGACCTTTGAGGTTAGCTGCCAAAAAGCCTGGATTACCAATGAGAACGTTTTTTTAATTTTTTTTTCTTTCATCTCATTGAATCGCCTTAGTTTTACCTTAATTTTTATCAGTACTGGTTAAAATTCGCAGAAGTAAGGATGATAGGACTGCTTTGAAAAAAAAAAAAATTTCACTTTTTTGTTTTTATTGGTAGCATTTTGTTGTGATTGTTTTTTATTTCATATATTTTTGTATTGCTGGGGACAGCCCTTGGACTTAGGGCCAAAATATTCATTCAAATTATCTCCTCTGTCTTACAAAAAGATTTCCCTTTTGTTCTTCGTACTTTTGTTGTTTGTTATGGAAATGCAGTGTGGTCTTCGTCGCCATTTTTTTACAAGGCTTAAGCGCAACAAAGACCGTATCCGATGTCGATCTGAGTTCAAAAAAGATTTCAATTGACGACTGGAGCTTGCAGGCAACAATCAAATATTTAAAAAATTCAAGGATCCTAAAGAAGTTAAACTTAATGGGATGGAACGGGAATTTTGAGGTATTCCTTTTGCATACTTTGTTTCCCTTTGAAGTTTCTTTTTCTCTTTCGAATTTTCTGTTTGTTTTTCTTTATCTTTTTAGCCTCTATTTTTCTATTAGTTTTACGGATGATGGGTGACAGATTGCCAAAGATTGTTCTTTTTGACCATCCATCTGGGGTCAAACAAAATTCAATCCCCCTTTTGTCCCCGAATGGGGTGGGAAGAGATCATAAGGGAAGAATTCAAAGGAAATTGGAACTTAACTGGAGGGAATAAAAAGTAAATATTTGAATTGAGTAGTGTAAAAGCCCAACAAGATGGAGCATAAACTAACTTTTAAACAAGGATCTGCTAGGTCATGACTAGAGATCTTGAAGATAACTACTAAGCAGGGTTGCCACCCGGTGACAGAAGTATTACTAGATTTTAGTGATTTCCTAATTGATTTAGTGATTTTCTTCAACAATCTAGTGATTTATATGCAAATTTAATGATTTTTTTGTTTAGGCAATACTAAAATCACTAGAAATGGTGCTAAATCACCAGGGGTGGCAACCATGCTACTAATTCGGTCTCCTTCTAGACAAAATTAAGAGAAAGATCGCCAAACGCTTTTTGACAAACTTTAAGTAAAGAGTGATCCTTGCCAATCATAAATAAAACTCTAAAAGAAGGAATTTCAATAGTAATATATGAAGCAAGAGAATCCGCTTTTATGGTGATCCCAAATACATGAGAATTTATTAATTTACAAGCATAAGTTATAAGCACCCATCAAAATTTATAAGCATACGAAAATATATATAATTTTTGGTAAATGCGAAAACCCACATAAAAAGAGGAGTAATCTCGATAAAAATTAAACTGTCAAATTCAGCTTATCTGATAACCAAGAGTAAAGGATCCAAGCCGCTATTTCGGTGGTTACAGCACACTTTCCCTAATATTATTTAACAAAATTTCGCATTCTTGATTTAATTGAATAAAAAGATTTGTTTTTTTCAACTGAAAGTAAGGAGCAACGTTAAAACTTCTCGTTCCTCGCTCGTGACACTTTTGGACAAAAAGTCAAACTTCAGCGTAAAGAACCAGTGGTTGAGGAAAGCAGGCCCCTAATCTACGAATATTCTGGTCGTTTAAGTTTTAACATTGCTTCTTAATTTCGGTTGAAAACATTCGTTTGATTGTTTGTAAAATCATGTCCTGGCCCATCCGAGATATTATGTGGGGTACCATCCTCAAATACCCGATTTCTAGCTGTTAAATTCGACATAAAAATTATTGTCAATCGACTGGTAGCACCCCGCTTTTCCATTTTTCTGCTTAAGAATAAAAATGCTGGATTGTATTTAAAATTTTGGCCAAAATTTGGATATTTTCGATGAACGGTAGGTTTTTTAAATAAATCATTAATAATATTTTTACTTCATAATTTTGGGGGGACGGAGAAGGGTATTATTGTTCATATGGATAGAAATTTTGTGTATCTTTTGTAAGTGCCTGAAGCCATCGTGACCTCTTTAATCGTGACCTCTCTGGTTTTTAAATTCATTATATATATTGAAACATTATATAATGTTTAAATACATTAAAACATTGCATATAAATAAGAAAAGAGAAATGCTGCCATTCAAAATCGCATGAAAACAAAATTTCCGGTACCACTTGCCACCACCACCCCCAAAAAATTCCCTGGTGAAGGTCATGATGCCCCACGTCAATTTTTCCACCTCTGTGCTGGCAGGCTTGTGAATGTGATATTTTATACTCATAGAAAATATTTTTCGCAACGGGAGGGGCAATATAGCCCCTCTTTATTACCACTAATAAAGGTGTAAACAAAAAATATTCCCGGGAATCAAAAAGGATTAGATACAAGTTTCAAGCCAACTCCACGTTTCAAGCGTCAAGTATAAGTTTCAAGCCGTGGGACAATCGTTTTGGTTACTTGAAAGCGACCCTAGAACTTTTAATTTGTGTTCAAATAGCTCTTTTCCGATTTTCTAGGACCATCAGTTGGATATTTTTGCCCTTAAAAAAAAAAAAAAAAAACGACAAACAAACAAGCAAAAATACTTCCGCGATGTTTTTTCTGGAAAAAAAAATTCCCCGTTTTTTGTATATAAGACATTGAAACCTCTACGGAATGATTTTCTGATATGCTGAATCTAACGGTGTGATTTCGATCAGGATTGCTTACATTTTGGAGGTGTTTCCCCTTTTTCTAAAATCAGGTATATTTTCTCAGGGTTGTAGCTTGTCGTGGGTAACGTTAGACCTGATGAATCTTATAAATTTGGAATTCAAATTCAAATTCACTTTATTTTCTTCTAAATATTCTTGTTAACAAGAAACATAAAAGTAGGAGTCAAACAATGTAAAAACACTTACAAAATTAAATTATTTAAACTTGTTTTAATTACAATTTTTCCGGGTCTCCATTGTGCGCTTTACATAATATGGAACAAATGACTTCAGGTACCGCTCGGATGAGTGGATCGGCGGTCGTTCCAGCGTTGCTGCGTTTTTTTTTATTTCTCTGAGCCTCGTAGAACGTTGACTTAGGCGCGCCTCAAAATCTGGAAGTAGATCGCGGTGTGTTTCAGACTCGAGGATTTTTCGTCCCATGACCAGTGTGTGCCTTCTCTCTTTGAGGGACTCCAACTTCAGAACTTTGATGCTCATCTCATAGTCAACGTAACCACTCCCCAGTATTATTTTGCAGGCCCTTTTCTGCAATCCTTTAATTTTGTCGCTTTGATCTATGGTCAGTGCGCTGTGCCACACTGGGAAGGCATATTCAGTGAGCGGTCTAATGTAGCATTTGTAGCATACAACCATGATCTCAGTTTTCATCCTAAAGCGGCGAAAGTAGGCAAAAGATCTTAGGTGGAAGGCGGTCTTCGATACGATTGACGATACGTGGGTATTCCATTTCAGATCGGCATCCAGGTGGACACCCATGATCTTCACCGTTTTTACAGCCTTCAGCCCACCACATTGTGGGTCTGGAACTGGCCATTTAAGGAAATTAACCCTAAATAGGACTATTTTTTCCTGGCTGAGTGTAAGTTTCACTAGGTTTGTTTCATCCTCGATTTTTCTCATTACTGTTAGGATTGGGTCTGGCTGTAGGCTCTGTGAGAGAAGTCTGAAGAGGAGGGTGGTGAGATCGTCAGCGAATTTGTAGCGTACCATAATCTCGCACAAAAGTTTGTTGATCACAATAAGGAAGGCTAAAGGGCCTAACTTCGATCCTTGTGCTGCACCGCAGGTTAGCTCCCTGATGTTTGACGTTTCGCCATTGGGAAGTTGTGCTTTCTGTTTGCGGTTCGTCAGGAAACTGCCAACAATTCGCAAGACAATTGGTCTTGCTCCAAGGTAAGTTGCTTCGTTGATAACAACTGAGTGGTCGAGTAAATCGAACGCTTTCACGAAGTCCGCGATGATGCAGTCAATATAAGCACCGTCAATCTCCAGATGTTCCAGGATGTCTCTGATGAGGCGGATCAGGTAATGGACAGAACTATGACCTGGACGAAAGCCGCACTGCCGAGGATCAAGATTTTCACTAATATCTTCGAAAAGCCATTTGAAGACAATTCCTTCCAGGACTTTTGAGAAAATCAATGTCTTTGAGATGGGTCTTAAGTCATTTGCAGATTCGACGAATGATTTTTTCGGTATAGGAATGACCACAGCAGTTTTGAATCGTGTCGGGAAGGTGCCCTCACTCAGGCATTGGTTTACTACGGCAGTAAACGGTACCGCAAGCTCGTTGCTGCATGCTTTGATCAGTTTGATCGGCAGTTCTCCAGGAAATGAGGCGTCAATTCTTTTGATTCATCGATTTTTATCAAAATCCTGTTTTTAAAGTTTTGGTAACTAATAGCACCGAGTTACTCCTTGCTTACAGTTTGTTACCACGAACTGTTTGACCCCAAGTTTTTAGTACTGTTGAAAAGCTTCTCATTCTAAATAAACGGCACTTATGTTGCAGAAGTCGTCCTTAAAGAATACGGACAAAAAGTCAAATTTTAGCATAAAGAGCGGCGTATTGAGGAGAGGGCAGCCTCTTTAATATACGGAACAATTTCTGTTTGTATTAAGTTTTGACATTGCTCCTTACTTTCCGTTAAAAAAACTTTTTTTATTTTATTTCTGATAAAATAAAAAAACGTTTTTCATTTAATGTGGGCAAATTCCTCTTCCTCTGGAATGTAAATTTCCCCCTCTTTCGACCAAAAATTTCTCCATGTAAAGTTCCTCCCGTACAAAATCCCCACCAGCCGTGGGAAATTACCCCCAGACAATTCCATCCTCGCTGCAAGTTCCCCCGCAGAACATTTCTTGCTTATGATTCCACCGGAAAATTTCTCCTTAGTATACTTTTATTTTAGAAAAGACCAGTCATTTATTTTAATTCTGATCGTTTTTTCAAGTCTGCCAGAAATAACCCCTATGTACAACATTTCCTCTGTACCTCCCCCCCCTAAATGGAAAAGTTTCTCCAGTGGAAAATTCCACATGGATAAATCCTCCTAGTGATAAGTCTCCCATAAAGAATTTCTTCTTATGATAATTCCCCCATTGGGAATTCTTGCCACGGAATAGCCCCCTCCCCTCTCCCAAGCAAAATGCTCAAGACAATTCTAATCCCACTGGAAACCTCCCCCGGACAATTTCCCCAGAACATCTCCTCATGTAAAAATAGGTCACTAAAGAGAAAATAAAATAAATACAACGAACTTCGCATATGAATACTAGGAAACTCCCCTGTATAAATTTCCCTGGAAAGCTCACCCGCCCGACCAATAAATTCTCCCTTTAGAGACCATCCCACCCCCCTGAAAAATGACTGCATACTTCCCAATAAAAAATTGGCTATTATAATTAACAATGGGCGAACTTCATAACTTGCAGCCCTTTCCCCAGGGGCTTTGGGGGGAGTCCTCATTCCCAAAAGCGTATTTTTGGACGTTTCAATTATGCTAAACAAACAGATATCTCAAAATTTTGATGGGACGACTTTGGGGAAAAAGGGAGGCTAGTTCTCCTCCAATTTTTTTTTGTCACTTAAAAAAGACGCTAGAGATTTTAGTTTCCGTCGAACTGAGCCCTCTCTCGATCTTCTAGGACCATACAATCACCCCTGGGAAGAACAAAGAAAAAATCTACAATAAACGCACGTCCGTGATCTTTCTTCTGTCTAAGACTTTTTGGGGATGTCTTCCCTCTTTTTTGGAAATCAGGTAATTTTTCTCAGGCTCGTAGCTTTTGGCGGATAACAATAAACTGAAAGAATTTTATATATTTAGAATCAGCATAAGAACTCAATTTCTTTTTATACATCTATTGTTATAAAAATTCCATTTTTTGGATACTCGATTATTGCTGGACCGAATCACCCTTACTTACAGTTCGTTACCACGAACTGTTTGATTCTTGATATTGACGAAAGTAACAAAAGTGATGAATATTAAAACCTCAGAACCGCAAACCTGATCACTAGTATGCGGAATCAGATGATAAAATAAATTAATTTTCCTAATTATTGCGAGGATTATTAGAGTTCCTATCAATACAAGAAACAAGATAACTTAGAACCTCTCTTTACTCAAGCAAAATCTTGGCTGAATAATATTCACTTTAACATATAAAGCTGCTTTGTATCCTCTGTTGACAAGAGAACTTACCAAAGAGTAGGCGAGTGCAGGGGTGCCGACTGGGGACAAATGGGGAGAGGTAATTGTATCCCTAGGTTATTTTGCACCCTCACCGCTAGTATTTAATTCTGTTGGTTGATGACGATGTAAATGTATGACAATGTAAGACAATTAAGAGTATTAGCATTACCAAGTTTGCTTCTCGCCGCTGATACATTTGTTTATTTAATATAAATGAAACTTTACGTCAAGTTATGTTATTTACAAATATCTTACATAGAACAATAATATTGCCGATTAAGAATTACAACTAAGCATAAATTATGACATAAGTAGGTAAGCGGTAAGTGGTAAGTAGGTAAGCCTAAAATTTAAATGGAGAAAGAGTAAAGAACATTTAATCCTCTCACAAGGAAAATCTGGCCCGAGACAATATCATATTGTACTACAAAGAAAACATGCGAAATTTTACTTAATCTTATTTTCTGAAATTTGTAATATCATCTAGCACTACAGAGGAAACTTGAATAAATCCACAACCAAAAAAGAAGATAAGAAAACTTATCTACTTACCAAAATTACGTAAAGCTTATTTCAATCCTGGGTAATTTCACAAAACAATAAACTGCTGAATATAATAGCAGTTTATATAATCATTCATTACATCACTATCTAAAGCAAAAGCAAAAAAAAAAAAAAAAAAAAAAAAAAAAAAAAAAAAAAGACGGAAAGCTAAATTTACTTTTGCAAGGCAAGTTAATCCTTTCTATAAGTAATTAAAATAATAAGGCTAAATTATAGAGAAGAGGGAAATGGCAGAAAATATAAAATGAAGAGAATATGTTACTTTCCCCCTTCTTTAGAGGCTATGGAGTCTTTGTGGGGATATGCAGTGTTGTATATTTATTGTGGTTTGTTGGTTGTTTTGTTGTTGTATTAAATATTATCCTATCTTTTCAAGAACGTAACAACATTGGCGGCGGTGGCCTCATATTTTGAAAACTCATCACTCGAGAGCCTTGACCTCTCCAATTGCAAGTTTCACGTAAAGCTTCAACGACCCGAAAAAGGGATCACAAGAATAGTGTCAAACCCACAAAACGGAAACAACCCTAAAAATAGTGCATCATATACAGACGAATACAATGCCACTTGCCAAAAAGTGAAACAGATATGTGAGTCAAGGAAAAATTGGAAATATCTCTCAAGATTATGCCTTGAATCAACTGAAGTGTTTCTGGTAGCAAGTGATGAAAAGAAAATTCTTATAAAAGGATCAGACATGCCTGTTTTTCTTTGTTATTTTACAAATATGAAGGAGCTGAATTTAAGTGGGTTTAAATTTCACAAAACAGATGCACTGGCTGATGTACGTGCCCACAAAATGATTTCGCTCAATGACGAAGCATCAAAAAAGTTATTTTTCGAAAGTTCAAAACACTTCGGGAGCTCTTTAGAAACACTGTATATAAGCAACTGAAATTTTACATGAGCCTGTCCTGAAATGACTCACAGTGCTATCATAAAAAGTTTGAAACAGTGCCGAAAACTGAAATCAATTTTTGCCAATTCTGTAATATCTGAGACTGTTCCAAAATTCTCACCGATAACTTCCTTCATAGCAGGAATGCCCAAACTAATTAAACTCTCATTGGAGTGGTGTCAACTAACAAACGCTGACGCAATGGTTGTTGCTTCAAAGCTGATTAAATATTGGAAAGGCGATTTACTTCATATCCAAACAAGATTTGTTAATGACGATTTTGTTGATACTTTTCTTCGGCCTTTGAAGCTTACGAGTAGATTCCGCGTGGAAAGTTTAATGCAAGGTCAAATCAAGATCACCCGAAAATACTTTTGTATCAGCTACTGCAAAACTAATAATAAATAAATTATTTTATGAAATTAACCGTTTATTGATTAGACGAAGCTTAACTAAAATAATACTTTTCTGGCTTTAATAGCATACGGGTAGATTTACGTATAGATTACTGTGTCACAGTAGTGTGAGCCAGTGTGACAGTCAGATCACAGAAATATGACCCATTTCTTGTTCTTAAAGGAGATAAAAACAATATTACTAATTTTTAGTAAAAGCCATGTTTCTTGTGACTTGCTAGGGCTATTCAGATAAAACATGAGGAAAACGTTCCAAAAAGAATTCAAATGGAATTTTGGGCTAATCATCACTTTTATAACCTAGGTAATCAAGGATTTGTGTCTTCCAGTATTTAAAATTATTTAAAAGACAATTTTCTCAGACCATTATTGTGTTTTATCTCTCACGATATTCTAGGAGCATTGGGTCAATACGATCACCCCTGGAAAAAAAAATAAAAACACATTCGTGATCTTTCTTCTGGCAAAAAATACAAAATTCCACATTTTTATAGATAGGTGCTTGAAACCTCTACAGTGGAGCAGAAGAATTTATAGCAGCAGCCCGGAACAATCTAATTTAATACTCTAAGTCGTTCTTGAAATATTAATAAGACGTCATATAGACAACGAGGATGCGCATAATGTCTTCTGATTTAGTTTAAAGCAACAAAAACTGTTCTTAAAAGCTCCTACTTTATGCCCTGTCTCAGTCCTAAGATATCCCGCATGAATATCTTGACAATCTGGATGCACTTAAACTTTTTTGATTTAGTTCAATTGTAGGAGTAATAGTAGCAGTAGAATTAGTAGCAAAAGTGGTATTAATAATGATAGCCCTGGAAGTTTCACCTTAATGCCCTAAGGCGCTGCGAGATTATTGCTAATACACCATTTTGGTAACTCATACGTACAGGGTTTGTTTTGATCCAGTTCTACACGACAATCACGGTCCCTGAAAGTTTTAACCTTAGCATTAGCAACAGCAGTAGTCATAGTAGCAGAAGTGAATGGAGGAGCATTGGAATTGGTATTAGGGATAGCAGTTGTAGTAGAAATAATATTATTTTATTTTGTGCCTTTTCGGTCTAGTTCAGTATCCCTTCTTCATGCGCTGATAGTTGTAGCTTACATATACGGTAAAAAGTAAAAATATCGATATTTTATTTTCGACATTCGATAATCGGTGTATTGCTTTCGATATTTCAGATCAGTTTTTTGCTCAGATTAACTCTTGGTTTTGCCAAAATCCAATAACAAAAATTGTAATTAAAGAGTATTTTGCACATTTTTTTCTGAACACAAAACTGCGATTATATGAATCAATATCATAAAAACCCAGATTTGGAATTACTCGGGCTGGGGTTAAAGAAAAATAAAATACTGGCTATTATTGGTTATCCAAAACCAGTAACATATCAATATTTTTCCCTGAGAATTGGTTCAGTGATTATATAAAAAACATGTTTTTTCAAGGGAAAACCCCTCCTCCATACTTCGCTGTCAAAGTTTTTTGTATTTAGAAAAAGTTCTTGCTTTAAATAAACGGCCCTTGTCTTTCAGGAGTTGTTCTGAAAGACTTGCGACAAAAGTCAAAAGTTAGCATAAAGAGCGAAGTGTTGAGAAAGGGACACTCCCCTTCATATACGGGAAAATTTAGGGAAGTTCCCCCCGCTTAAGATTCTCCTTCCCCCAAACAATTCCATCCCTGCTGAAGATTCCCGCCAAAAAAATGTCTTGCGGACAATACCACCTGGAATATTCTTTTTAGCCTAGTTTCATTTGAAAAAAGACTTCTTTTTTTTAATTTCTAGTCGTTTTTCAAATCATACCGAAAAACTGTGGAAATTTTTCCTAGAAACTCCTCCCCCTCTCAATGTCCAATGGGAAGTTTCTCTCGTAGGAAACTCCTATGGAGAATTTCTCCCGCAGAAAATCCCCCAAAAAATTTCAAACGCTTTGAAAATTTTCCCCGGGCAATTTCGCCAGAATATCTCCGCAGATAAAATTGAATTGGTAAAGAGAAAGTAAGTCAAATAATAAGAATAATTCTGATAAATTTTCTAGTCTAAAGCTTCCCTTTAAAAGTTCCCATCCGGAGACTTCCCTATCCACAGAAAATGCTTCTCTTGGAAAATTCCCCCTCCCTGAAAAGTGTCTTTTCTTCCCAATAAAAAATACAATTCTTAAAGAATTGGGACAAAAAGTCAAATTTAGCGTAAAGAGAGTGGTTTTGAGGATAGGGCATCCCCCCACATATACGTAATAATTTCTTTTCGTTTTAAGTTTTAACGTTGCTCTTTACTTTAAATTGAAAAATCCTTTTTTATATTTAATTTCTGGTCGTTTTTCAAATAATACTGGCAAATCTGCCTCTTCCTTCAATAGGAAATCCCATTCCATCCTCCAAAAATTCCTCCTTGGAAAGTTCCTCCTGCGTAAAATCCACCTTCCCCAGGAAATTCCATCCCCGCTGAAAATTAAACTCTAAAAATGTCTTGCGGGCAAATTCGACCTGAAAATTCTGTTTAGCCTACTTTCATTTGAAAAAGACTTGCTTTTCTTTTGATTAATTAAAAAAACTTTTTCCACAAAATAAGTTTTTTGAAGAAAAGTAAAGAACTCCATTAAACAAAAAATGAGCCAAAATAAAATTTGCACTTTACTGAAAAAATACAAATGAATGTGCATTGTCAGTTTAATCTACATATACTGATATTTAGTAATCAAAACGTTAATATTATTTTGTTTATTAAAGTTATATTAAAGTTATATTAAAGTTATATTAAAAGTAAAAACATTTATATTTTTTTCAGTAAAGTGAAAATTATGTTCTGGCCTTGGGAAGGCATAGGGGTTTTGAGCCCAAATTATGTTAATTTCTGCTCGTTTTGAGTTTGACTTGGTTATTTATTGTAATTTCTGTTCGCTTTGGGTTTCATTTATTTATCGATGCTGATGCTATCGATGCTAGATTATTTGATTTTATTTTTGCTCATTTTTTGTTTAATGGAGTTCTTCACCTTGCTTTGAAAAATGTATTTTATGAAAAATTTTTTTTAATTAATTACTGTTCTTTTTATATTGACATAGTCTTTTCAGGGAAAAAGAAAATAATACTTTAAATCTCTTCGTTTTTTTAAAGAATTTATAGTTTGGCATGCTGTTTGTATGCTGGGGAAAATTTTCAGCAATTTTTAACAACATATACCCTTTTAAAAAACTGGACACAAATAGTAGTGTTTAATTTAGTTTCATACCTCCTCTAGTCGATTTGAAATGGAAAACTTGATGCCATTCGCAAAAAAATCTGTTTAATTTCTTTGATAGCTTGGATACACTTACGCTACTTTGATTTGATTAAATTTTAAGAGCAGAAGTAGCCCCGAAAGTTTGAACATAATACCCTCAGTCGTTCTTTTTGATACTGCTGAGATGTCTTATTGGGAATTAGCATTAACACAGTGCATTTTGATTTAATCTTAAAGCAACATTTATGTTTTAAACATAAAGGTAAATGGGAGGGTGGACGTGTGAGGGGGATTAGTTTCCCTCCAATCACTTTTGACTATTAAAAAGGGCATCAGTCCTTTCTATTTTCAATCGAATGAGCCCTTTTCGAAGTTCCTACGACAACTCCTTCGATACAAAGTGCCCTGGTCTGAAGAACAACAACAACAACAAAAAAGTTATACATTATACCCACATTGATCTTTACTATAAAAATATCAAGTCTTCCAATAACTTTCGACTATTAAAAAGGGCACTAGGCCTTTTACTTTCCAATCGAATGAGCCCTTTTTGAGTTTCTACGAAAACGCTTTCTATAAACACCTTATATGCCCCCAGGGCATAAATTACAACCCTTACCCTAAGGGCTGCGAGAGTGGTTGTCATCCTCTAAGATCTAATTTCCAGAAGTTTCAACTACATTAAACAAAAAGGCTATCTAAAGATTTTGATTGGATGTGTCTGGGAAAATGGTGGGCGTGAAAGGGGCGTTAGTTGCTCTCCAGTCACTTTCAACTATTAAAAAAGGCACTAGCCCTTTCAATTTCCAATCAAATGAGACCTTTTGAAGTTTCTACGACAACGCTTTCAATAAAAACCTTATATGCCCCCAGGACATAACTTACAACCCTTGCCCTGAGGGCTGGAGGGGGGTTGGGTTGTCATCCTCAAAGACCTAATTTCCAGAACTTTCTGCAACGTTGAACAAAATAGCTATCTGACAATTTTGATTGGATGTGTTTGGGGGAATGGTGGGCGTGAGAGGGGGGTTAGTTACAGTCCAATTACTCTCAAGTATTAACAAGGGCAATAGCCCTCTCAATTTCCAGTTGAATGAGTCCCTTTTGAAGTTTCTACGACAATCTATCTATAAAAACCTTATATGCCCCAAGGGCATAGCTTACAACCTTTGCCCTGGCAACTCTGGGGGGTTTGTCATCCTTAAATAAATAATTTCTAGAACTTTCAATTACGTTGAACAAAATGTCCCAACCTCCTTAGGCATTTTTACCCACCTCCTCAAAGATTTTACAAATATGTTTTTTGGGGTGTCTTAATTGAAAAAGGTCCCTTTGGAGTAATTTAATTGGCAAAACAAAAAATTTACCCCCTCCCCCTTCCATGAGTTTGACAAAATACATTTTGCCTAGTCCACTGTGCCTCTATAATTCACCTACCGCGAGCCTTCCATCAGCTAGTAGATAAAACAGGAAAGTCGTCGCAACATTTTCTATTGTCTTGGAGCCTGCGCGATGCGGTCTAGTTGATCTATTTTCAGATTGTGCGCCAATCCGCAACAAATTCCTGCACTGTTGGGCATGGGTGGCTATGGCCAACTGTCAATGGCGAAAAACATATCATACTATCAAGCTTAGAAAATAAACTGATTTTATTCAACACTAAAAGTCTAAAACACTGATTAGAAATTTATACTTAAGATTTATTTCAGACTTTTCATCATTTTAGAAACCTTCTTGGCACTATACTTGACTGATTTGAAAATGCCAGCTGTCAACACTCCTTTAATGCTCTGTGACCAACTGGACTGATTTACTATCTTTTCAATTTCTGTAAGAAAAAAAAATCCAGTACAGCAGCCAGCAATAAATTATAAGAGTAAAATTATGTGGAAAATTAAGGGAGATTGCTGCCGTTAAATCTGACTCACCCTCCATGAAATATCCCCGCCTTTCAAGAAAAATCTTCCGTGCAAATTTCCTCCCAAATAAAACATCCCTCCTGTAAAATTCCCTCCATACAATTCCATCCTCGCTGAAAATCTCCCCCCCCCCGTCAAATTTCTCGCGGACGATTCAGCCTGAAAAAACACTACACATATAGCATAGTTTCATTTGGAAAAGACATTAATTTCTAACCGTTTTCTCGATCTCTCTGGATATCCCCGCTTCCGTGGAGATTGTTTCCCGGAAATCCAAATATGCCGAAAATAATTCCCCCAGAACATCTCCACACTGCAATATTTAGCTGGCAAACAGAAAGAAAGGCAATTAAAAATGCCCCCCGCCGAAAAATGTCAGTATACTTTCCAATGACAAATACTATACGTAAACAATGGGCAAAATTCATAAATTACAGGCCTCTCCGCCCGCGCTGTGGGGGTCATTTTACCCCTAATGAAATATTTATCGGATCCTTCAACTATACTCAACAAAATGGCTATCTCAAAATTTTTATCAGATAGTTTTGGGAAAAAAAGGGGTGTGGGAGGGGGCTGGGTGTCCTCTGATCTTTTTGGTCACATAAAAAGGGCACTAGAGCTTTTAATTTCCGTTCGAATGCACCTTTTCTTTATCTTCTAGGATCATTATTTCGATACAATCAACCCTGAGAAAAAACAGCAACAAAACACAATAAATAAAAACGCATCCATGATCTTTCTTCTGGCAAAAAAAATAAAAAAATGCGAAATTCCACATTTTTGTATATAGGAGCTTGAAAATTCTATTGAAAAAACTTCTTTTTCGCATACTTAACATTAATATGGTTTTCACCATTGTGGGTGCTTATCTGCTGAGTCAAAATAAACTTGAAAATTTCTTTCAGCAGGCTTCATTCATATAAAGATTTTTACCCTTGTGGGTTCTCTTATGCCAAGTTAAATTAACTTTTTAAGAAATAGATAATTTCGGAGACCACACTGCCTTTCCATGACGATAAAATAAAAGTTCAAAATAGGGATAAAATCCTTTTTAATAGTCAGTGTATAGAAATTTACAAAAATACCAGATATTTCGGTCACATATACAGTGACCGTCATCAGTAGTAAAACTAGATTTTATCCCTATTTTGAACTTTTATTTTATCTTTTTAAGAAAATTTCTTGTCGCAAGCTTCGAATTCATATGGTTTTTCGACCATTGTGGCTCCTCTCATACCGAATCAAACTGGTCTTATATAAAAATTTCTTTTCACATACTTCACATTCATATGGTACTTCATCATTGTGGTTCCTCTTATGCCGAATTAAATTAAACTTTCGAGAGAATTTCTTTTCACATGCTTCGCATTCATATGGTTTTTACCATTGTGGCTCTTCTCATGCCGAATCAAACCGGTCTTATACAAAAATTTCCTTTTGTATATTTCACATTCATATGGTTTTTCACCATTGTGTGTTCTCATCTGCTGACTCAAGATAAAATTACGCGAAAATTTCTTTCCGCAAACTTGGCATTCATCTACTTTTTCACTTTCGGGGGTTCTTATATGAACCGTCAAATTACCCTTGTCAGAAATTTTCTTCTGATTTGAAATTTTGTTTCTTTTTGCTTCCCTCCAATTTGTTGCTGGTAAAGGGGGAGGGTGTTAAGGCAAATTTGGGTTAGAAAAGCTTGATAGAAAAACTATCATTTTTAAAAATTGACATTGTCATGACGGGAAGCATCCTCCCTTATTTTTGGTTACTATGGGCTGTGATAGTCCTTTACTAGATTGCAACTCCCGCTGCAACCGCAATACAGTATATATACATACCCATTACGGCCCAATGTCCTACTTATAGGACACCTGGTTTTAAATTTTTATGACCAAATTTACGATGAAAATAATTTGCTTTTAGAGATAAAGGCTTCACCAGTGATCAAGCTACTTAGGTTGATTTTTAAAAGTCCACTGATCATTCATTGTCAGATCAGTGAAGCCATTAAGGTGGTAATTAGCATAATTGCACAACAGTAGTTTTCAAAATTTGGCAAAAATAATTAGCACTCCCCCAGGCACCAGCGACTTTGACAGCAGTTAGACAACTTTATATCGAATCGTATTCCTGGGCAACAACAGACCTGACAATTAAGTTCAACGTTTTATGGATTTTTACGCTGATGTTATATTTTTAGGACAATGGGCTCTAAGGGTTGCTTTTTGTACGTGAAATTTCAAGGGTTTTGTTTTTAGAGCTAATATCACTTGGGATTTTACAACTTGGGAAAAACCTTTTCTGGTTTTGGTCATATTTTTCTCTATAGTTTTCTTGAGAGTGTTCACTTGTGCATTTAGTTTACTTCCAATATTCATCTGATACTTTCTGTTAGTTATTGCGCTTTTTTTTGTTTTCTTCTATTATTAATCGTTTTTTTCTCGTTTTTTTTTTTGGTTGGACATAAGTAAAATAAAAAAAATAATGGGTATTCTTCATCATCCTTTAGCCTATTAGTCGCAATGAAAAAAATGCCTTTAAATTTTTTGATACATTTTTCTTTTTCTTCAAGATTTCTGGAAACGAAGACAAGAAACCCCTTAATTACACTTAGCAAAGCTCTAACCCTCCTATAAGACGAAGAATGTGCATGTGAAAATATTCAGGTTGTTACACTTAGCAAAGCTCTAACCCTCCTATAAGATGAAGAATTTGCAAGGGAAAATATTCAGGTTGTTATCCTATCTGCCGAACCCGATCGAGAAGCCGATAAAGACGAAGGAAATGACGACCACTCCGCGGGTCTGATTTTAAATGACGTCCCAGGAACTGTTGAAGCAGATTTCAGACCAGATCCTCTTAAAGAAGAACAATTTGAAGACATAGACAAAATCAACCCCAAAGAAGAAGAGGTTGCATTAAATTCGAGAATTGGGCACAGAAGAGGCAGTTCAAAGTTAGGAGTCCGAATTGAAGGAAGTAAAAAGGAACCATTCCTTGGCAAAACTTGAGCACGGGAGAGGCTTAGGCTTTTCAGAAAGCCCGAGCAACAAAGAAGGAAAAACACCCGTGGAGGTTGGACTACGGGAGTACTACGGGAGTGGAGTACTACGGGAAACATAACCTGAAGCAGTTTATCCGAGTGAAGCTCATTCAATTCGGATATAAATTATAAGAGGACTTCCGATGGCTATTGCCTTCAGTTTCATCTTTACTCGGGGAAGGAGCCTAGTGCTCTATATAAGACAGCTAAAAAAGGCATAGGGTCTCAATTCGTGAAACCACTTCTGGAAATTTTTGTGGGTGGTATATTTTGACGATTTATTTAAAACTCACCAGCTTTTGTGTAATCTGAAAGGAGCTGTATTTCAACCGATCAAGACGGTTAGAGAAAACTAATTGGCAAGGTTCCCTCTCCCTTCTAACAAATATTTTAAGAAGGAGAAGGGAGGAGCGTATGATTATCATTTTGATGCAGCCAATGATATATTGGTCGTAAAATGGCAGGGTAACAACGTTGTCTCTGTTGCATCTATCTAAGCCTAGATCCACTAAGACCGGTTGAACGAAGAGTGAACGGACAGACGGGAAAGACGGCAGAACAGCTGCCGCATCAACTTAGGCAATACAACCGGTACATGGGTGGAGTTGATTTACATGAGTGGCATGTCAGCAAATAGGCTGTGTCTATTAGAGGAAACAAAAGAGAATTCAACTCTATTAGTGCGTCTATTCAACATGGCTGTCGTCATTGCTTGCACACTGTTGAATATGGTGGTTGATAAAGAAAAGGAAATGACTCTTGCTGATTTTAGACGGGAGGTAACACCATGTCTACTGAAAACCAGTTGCAGAAGAGGGGAATGAAGGGCGTCATTGTTAGAAGGGAGACCAGTTTCTGCACCACCAGTCAGAACCCGATGTGATAGATCTTGACACTTCCTGGTGAAGCGCTACAAGCAGCGACGATACCAAGGCGAGAACTACAAGAAAAAGCCACTGAGCTACGGTGAGAGCCACGACGTCACCCTGTGCGCTGGTTATTTTGCGCCTTACCACAGCAAGTTTAGTTTTGTTATTGCACTTAATTGAATCTTTAGCAATAAAAACACAATTGATGAAATTTTATATATCTTGATACCATAAGAGCCCACTGTCCCATAAATAGGACAGCTTGTATATCGGAAACGGGGAACAAGAAAAATCTGCAAATGCATTTTAGCTTATTTGTGTGATAAAAAGAAACTAATGAAATAGGACAAAAAAGGAGAACCAGAATCTCCGGCATTTTTTCTCGGTCCTAAACGGGTTAATACTATTTATACAATTAATATATTATCAATTGCTAACTGCCTATACTTGTTAGATTTTCAAATACTATCAAAGACCCATTTGTCAAACTTGAGCATCCATGTTTGAAGCATTGTGACAAACATTGAGGATTTCGGGTTATTTCAGCTAACGTCCGTTTCTTGAAAAGCTACGGTTTCCATGAACAAGGCTAACTCTTTTCTTACCATTCGGACTTTTGATTTCGATACGTTTTAACTCAGAAATACTCAGTTTAACTTATGTTATTTGTTTATACAGAATAAAATCAATTGTAAAAAGGATAGACAAAAACAAACCAGCATTAACCAGGTCGCCACATTCAGTATCAGAAGCTGCTGCTCGCAGTACGTCCTCTAAGTCTTGGAACTTCCCATCACGACTCCATTCTTCCAGCATACCCATCTGTAAGTGAACAATTAAGGAAGTTAAATTTGCTGTACAAGTAAAATAAGAAAATGAAATTACGTTTATAAAGTAAATACAACTCTAACTTTACTAGTAAACAATTAAATGAATATATCTCTGTTAGATTATAAAAATATAAATAAGTATTTTTTAATTAAAAAAAAAATAACACTTAAAGAAAAATATGAAAAAAAACAGAGCTTTGTCATCGACTGCAAGAATAGCCCCAAAATAACCAAAATAAATATATTAAAACAATAATCATTTTTACTTCCAGAAACTAAATACTTATGTATCGGGAAATAGGATAACAATAATTAAAATCTACAAGTTAATAATTAAGCAATTAAACATACTGCAAAAGAAAGATAGGAAAACTAAAAATAACTTACCTAAAACATATAGTTAGGTAGCACCTGGAGTTTAATTTTATTAAATACAGTTGTACTACGATTGTTGCGTTTTAAAGTCAGAAAAAAACAGTAAAAATAGGAGCTTTCAAGTTAAATTGCTACATTTGAAACCACCACAGGATTATAACATATTTTAGAAGACTTTAAATAGCTCTGGAATCACATTCCAACATGGTACGGAAACGGTACATGGTACATGTTAGTGTTAAATGGTACATTTCAATTCTACGAAAAATATATGTGAAGCAAATTAATTCAGAAATTTTAAGCAAAATAGCTTCAACAAATAACGTCAAATAAAACTAATAAGAATAATATTGCCTAGAATATAAGTTTTTAAGAGAAATTGATATTTAGATGATATTATACAAAAATATCTATAAGGAACGATTTCTAGAGTAAGCCAAAAGGTGTATTAGTATGTTGATTAATGATTCCTTTAAAATACTTTGCTTATATAGACGAGAATTGACTATGAGTGATTTTATTTACCAGAGATTGTATTTTGTTGTTGAAATAGCGGTCCAAGTAAAGTTATAGAGAAAAGTTGAATGGCGAATTAAAATGTTTTATAATTATCACTTCTTTTATATATTTTTTCTTTGTAAATACTGTGTGTGTTCTTGGTTAAAAAGAAAGTTATAAGGAAGGAGAAGCTTTTTCCTTATTTTCATTAATAAAGTTTATAATTTTGTTATGACGATCATTTTTTATTAGTCTCCTTTTCGAGCACAAAAGGGTTTCTCCTTTTTTATTGCGAGACATGACGGACCACCAATTAGAAAAATCAAGAAAAGGTAAGAAAGACAACCATAAAAAGGGCTTTCTGTAGAAGGAAGATACCTTAATAAGGAGAAAGGCAATTTTATTTATGGAAGGTTTTTTTTTGGCATATATGGTAGTTTAAAGTGTGTCCGGTTTGGCTGCTATTCAATAATTAAAAAGTGTAGGTGGTGCTAAAGTTTCAATATAAGTTTTTCGACTTGGTTGTTATAGTTGCTAAAGAGTGGAGGTGGGAATAAAAAATAAAAATAAATAAAATAAATATATATATAGAAAAAAATATTATTAATCATTTGATTTTTTTATTTGTCACTTAATATCATTATCCATATCCGTGCTTCCTATTCGCAACCAGAAATGCAGCCAGCAATAGGATCCATGAATGTGATTTTGAAGGAGTGTCTATACAATTATCCATCAACGATTTAATAAGTTCAGAAAGTATGCTAGGAGGCATGAGCGCTTGTTCCCCATTAATATTCCTTGCAGTAAAAATGATTTTTTTAAAATTACACTATCTCTAATAATGGCAACCAAAAACAAGGGGGGGGGGATAAATTAATAGGAAAAAATTTGCTTCGCAAAGTTAACTGTAAGAAGGACTAGGCACGATCAAGCGTCAATAAAAGCGTCCCTCTAAATGTCTCTATTGCCTGTGATAAAGATTTTAGCAAGATGCATAATATCAAAGAAAAATGCAGAAATAACCAAAATAATTGGAAAACATAATAGAACAAAATCGTATAAATCTCAACATGTTGGGGGAGGGAGAAAGACCATAAACATTCCTTCTTCTCTGAGTATAAGCCAGTATATATCCTTTTTTCCAGACCTACCTATGTTACACGATTTCACCGTAAAACCCTGAGATCCTCACCCACAGATTTCACCCTTATTAAGAAAGCAGTACATCATATTTTCAAATATTTTCGGCAATCGTTACCAATCTTCTTTTCACTACCTTCAATAACAACAGCAAAAAAGCAAACAAATCAGGTAAATGAGCAAAAAAGTAAGATAATTGTGCTCAATCAAGTATATTTCCAAGCTGCTGCTGGTGAGTCAGTAGATTATTGTGCAGGGACCAGGGAGGGGGCATTGACTGCATATATGTAAGAGGGTTTTGGGAAAATACCTATATAAAAAAATTTCCTAATCAAATTAGAATATTATAGTCCGAAAATCCATTCCGAACAATTAGAAAATTAAATATAAAAATTCCGTAGATAAAATAGACTACATCTCTAGCAAGACGAAGGATATTGAGCAGGAAGGATTAAAAACAAACTATTGAAATATTTGTCTCTATTTTCATTAAATTTTCATCCCTTGCCACGGTCAAAAGAAAATAATTTTCAACATTAAACTAATTTCGAATTTAAAAGAAAATTTTTCTTTTTTAGATTTTCAGCGTTAGTTTTAGAAGATCGACCATTGTCCTTCAGCAAAAACAGTCAATCAGATAAGATCCAAGTTGAAAGATTCCAAAGTTACTAAGAAGAAAATTATATCATAAATTTAGAATTAATTATTTGACTTAAAAAATACAGTTTCTCGAAATTTTTAAGTTCCATTATAGGGCTGATTTATTAGAATTGAGTCTATTAAACTGACTTCCTTTAGCAATAACTGATTTACACACAAAGTTCCCATATGAATGACCTACTTGAAGAGTTTTTGGAAGGAGATTCAGATGATACAATTTGGCAGAGGGACTAACATCCTGTTCCGCCTTTCCAGAAAGAAAATCAACATCTACCAATTGATCTAAACTCTTAATGACTGGTTCATATAAAGATCTAAAATGCTCCATTTGACATTTTACAATGTTTGAAACTTTACTTCTATCTTCGCCGAATGTCATTCGAAAATCTCCTTAAAAAAGAAAAAGAGCTTGTTAATAGAGAGTTGAACTTATTGTCCTTAATTTTGTAATCAAACCTATTCACACACAATGTTTTCATAAGAATAACTTATCTTAAGCACTTTTGGAAGTAGATTCAGGGGATATAATTTGTCATAGAGACTAACATCTTGTTATGCTTATATAATTAAGTAAAGTTTAATATACTGTTTAAAAATAAATTCGTTTCTAAATGAAGTTACACAAAGACCGTACCTTCCAGATGTGGGTGGCAGCAAACTTAAAATGTTATCCTATCACCCTCACAATTTTATGCATTCTGAATTTACCCAAAATAAGAACCACCCAAATATACTGGCAAAAGCAAATTTTGTCACTTGGATGATGAAAGGACTATTCATTGACAAACGGGGTTTTAGATCACAATTTGGATGTTAAAAATGGTGATCAAAGAAAATCTAGATCATCAAAATATCATTCGACTGAAAACCAGAATCGCGAGTTCAAACTACTGATTGTGCATTTGACAACTTCGCTTTAAAAACGGATATACTTTTAAAGGAGTATTGATGTAAAACTGGGATTACGCAAATACAAACAACTAATTTGGTTGGAAACGAAAACAGAATTCAAGGGATTGCAATAGTGTGTCCCTTAATGTGACCAATTGCGCAAAGAACACCAGTAAGGAATTCTTATTCTTTTCAAATCTCACCAAGGAAAATAAAGTCAATTTTTTGGAATGATTGTTGCATTGATTGTGATTTGGTCGTTCTCATGTTCATTTTTTCTGGACAACTAAAGACCGGGAACGGTCCTAAAGATTAACTACGGGAGAATTCTTAGACATCAAGGACTGGTCCTAAAGATTAACTACGGGAGAATTCTTTGACATCAAGAGATTCAAAAGATCCAAGACCCTATCCCCCTGTCTGCGGGCGTGGGCTTGTATCTTGATTCCAATTGATGTGCACCTATTTTTCCAAAAACCCTTCAAGGAAGAGCTCTAGGACCTATCTTTGAGTTTCTTCCTAACACCCAATGATCCTTAAAGTTGGTGTTATCAATTGATTGTTGAGAAAAAAATAATTTAATTTGGTTTTCAAATTATCGGAAAGTCATGATCTGTTCAGGTGTGTTCCACCATTTCTTCAGCTCTGTATTTTATTGAAATACAGCGTTTCAGTACAGCCTGGAATGCCTGGAGTTTCGTGCGTTCATTCAATTCGTACTATGTTCCCTAGAAATTATCATCGTATACGAGCAATCATAGCAAGGTAGAAGATACTTGCACAAAAAAGCATCCACATACAAAGTGAAAAGAATTCAAGCCCTTTGCATTTCTTCAGTTGAATTCCTTGAAATAAATCTCTGAGTGAATCTCTGAGCGAAAACAAGGGACTCTAAATTCTAACATTTCTAAATATTCATAAATATTCTTCTTTTTCGCAATAGGATATTACGCAATAGGATTTTTGTACAATCCCAAGCTATCATAGGTAAACATCTAATTTAACTTAGGTCTCCTCACATCCTGAAACGAATAAAGCAGTAGCGGCTGATTTCTACAAACAAATTATTTAGAGCTAAAGTCCAAAGCAATTCAGATATAATTGTAATGTTCTGCTTTTCTGTTTAGAGAACAACAAAAGGCAAGTTTTATTTGATTGCCTACTTCTTTACCAAAGGCACAACATCACATCATAAGCACAACATCAATTGTCATAAGAAGGCTGATTATTACTTCACTCACATGAACACAGTATCACCATTTTATTAATTGAATTAGCTCGAGGACGTAATTGAGTTAGATTAAATTGATGTTAGATTTATCGCTGAATTGATGGCTGATTATAGGGTCAGAGCCCCTGGTCTTGATGTTTAGCAGAATATCAGTCCAAATATTCTCAAATATTCTCCCAGTTTTTTATTCAGAAACTATCAGCAACATTTATTACATCGATTATTACTGAAAAGGGACATTTTAGGCTTCAGGGAGAATTGGTACAACTCCATTCATTCTAAAGTTACAAAAATAATTTCTATTTTACACGAAACTAAGGAGCGATAGTTGAAATTAAAAATTAAAACAAATTACTCAAAAGAAGGGGAGTTGCCAACCCCTGAACTTTCCAAAATTAACACTTAAATTCATCTTGTGCTTTAATAAAAACTTTAATTGATTGCAAATAATAAAACTGATTGATAACTGACTATGTTCTTTACCCATTGCATTTCAAAATACATCCCCGACACCTAATTAACAACAGAGAAGGATTGTGTTAAGAGAAAGTGCTGACAATGGGCATTGTTTTCAGTAAAAAGCCAGTCAAGTTCTTTTGTAAAGATTTAGGGCAATCTTTGATCGTTTGAAGTCTTAACGTCGTTCTTCACTTGCATAAAAAAAACTGTATTATTCGGAAAGTAAATAAAAAAAATATGATGGATAACATGTTATCCTCTTTTTTTATCCTCAAGCTAAAAAAAAAAAAAAAAAAAAAAAAAAAAAAAAAAAAAAAAAATATGTCACCTCTATACGACCAACTTGCCAAAGCATGGTAAAGTCTTTCTTCGGTGAATGATTCATGAAGTAAGAGTAGGCTAGCGTGAAGGGCGCTATACAGATTTTGTTCCAAGGCCATTTTTATGTCTACATCGTTATAATTTTGAAGGACTAAAACAGGTTTGTGAAGTCTGCCTCTTACATATAGGGAATTCCAATCAAGGAGATCTTCTATGAAACTTTCACGTGAAACCCCGCCATATTTTATCACCTACAAACAAAGAATTATTTTTTTCAGGAAAATAAAGTTTTAATAAGCTAAATGTATAAAGAGAATTGCAGTAAAAAAATGGAAGTTTCCATATACAATTTTCTTTCTTTATTTGACAAAAAAAGCTTTCTATCTCAATAGTCTTTCTACTTTTTGCATCATATTCATGCAATGGTAAACAGGAAATCAACCTACATGCAGGGGCGTCCCGAGCGGGGGGGGGGCCAAATATTTTGGCATTCGGTAAAATTTCACCGACGGCCAAAATTTCGGCAAAAATTTTGCAACATCGGCTGAAATTTAGCAAAATTATTGATTTCTGCAGAAAATTCAGAATAAATCAGGTAGCGATTCGGTAGAATTTACGAAGATCGCCCCCACCCCCAATGAAATTAGCCTCAGGACGCACCTGCCTACATGTATACGTAAATATAAATAAAGAAATAATATTAGGTCAGATGCGAGGCTGTTCATTTTCTTGTACGATGATAGATTTATAATACTTTGTTTATTATTCCAGCAGCAATTCTACCATCCCACTTAATGGCATTATTTATCTATAATCTATTAGATGTGTCTTAAACATTGTTTTTGGTTAAATCACATTATGACAGCATTTCTACCGTAGTCAGATTTTATTCCAGTTTCTATACTGTTACCTGTGATAAATTTATAGAAATAAACCCATTTTTATAATTCTATATTATTAGCATTTAACAGGTGTATGTTTTTGCTTCCATAAAACATATTCTGCTTACACAATACAATTTTCTATTTTCTGCAGTTGTGTCTTCAGTTATAAACTATATCTTATTCCCATTTTGCCTTAACTCCAAATTTATGTAGTCAGCTTGTTAAAGGTGTAATGCATGAAATATATCAGCGATTTGCTACTTGGAAATTCAGCCAATTCCTGCTTTTACAGATGGTTAAAAGGGGTAGGCTACAAGGCATTTGGTTGGCAATAATTACAAGATATAAGCAAAAATTTACTTCAAAATTCACGGCCATTTCCCTGTGGTACTCTTGAGTTCTGCAAGAGTGTCATATAGAGTCTGTGACAAGACGTGAACTACGTTGAAACTAAAACAAAAAAAAAAACCAAAAAAAAGATGAGAAGAGTTACCCAATTTCCTTACCGTATACATCAAGTTGAAAGTATGGCCCGGTGTGGAAGTACGCTACTTCCGTATATATGCTGCGCTTGGTCCAAATTAAACCCCGCTAGGTGGAGGAAATGATGCTCTAGCATGTACAGCAGGCACCAGACAGAGCAGAATTCCTCACGTCATGCAGGGTTGCATGAGACGTGTACTTGATATTAAAAGTTCCACAAGAATAAAAAGTTGAAAACATTAGATCAACGTGTAAGGTCAAGACATATGACCTAAATAAAGTGTTGATTTTTAACTGGTTATTTAGGGAATTAGAATCCAAAATTATAATTTTTACTAATTTAGGATATCGAGGTAGACTCGAAATTTTCTATTTATTATAAACCGAACAAGATGATAATTTTTAAGAATGAGAAAATTTTCTTTGAATGAGGAAAATGGGATCACTCCACCTGCGGACACCCAAGGATCCTTAAGTGCATTTAGTTTGGAGTAAGAGCTCTTTTCGGTTAAAAAGTGTAAGATGCTTTTATTTTAGTTCGACTGAAAGTTAATGACAAACGACACACTATCAACAATCCATAGATTGAGACCAGGATTACACCAGATAGCACCAAAATAAACATAAGACACTAGTGAGTTCATAAAAGGAACGAGGGTTACTTGAAAAAGAACACTTAAAATAAAAATATACCCACTGCATTATTCACAGGTACTAATGTGTTGAAGTAGATTTTGGCAGCACCAAAATTTTGGACAGCAGTTACAGCTTTAGATCCCAAGTACCTTAAAAACGAGTAATGTTTTGGATTTATTTCTATGTTGGCCGTGTGCCAAGAAAGTGGGTTTTCAGCAACAAAAATTAAATCAACCATATTGTCCTAAAAAATAAATTGCTTAGTCAAAACTATTACGAGATTAAAGAATGCAGTCAATATAGATAAAAACTTAAAATAAAATTTATTAAAGGAATTACTATTATTTAACATAATTAAAGTTTTTTTTCTAACCCAAATTCATCAACAAAAACTGAAAAA